>NW_006239080.1:316359-327080 GCF_000226075.1 Solanum tuberosum | reverse complement strand
GAATTGGCGTCCATCCACCAATACGGTCTCTACCTTCATCGGAGAGTTATCTATTTCTTTATGGAATTTGAGAACCATTGGAGGTCTTCCTGTTCATGGTTCCTTTTATGATGAAGTTATACCCTCGGCTAAGGAGTTGACACATGTAGATGATCAAGGGAAGTCTTTTCTCCCAAGAAGCTGCTCCTTCTTGTTTTCGGCGTTCTACCAACTTACCAAAGGTGCCATCGACGAAGTCTCTTTTTCGAGAATGGACAAAGTTTTGGTTTAGGGGGCCGAAAAAATATGTCGAGCCTTCACTAAGGACGTCTAAGAATCGTACAAAACCAAGGATGAATCATGGTCCTTCTGGAAATATTGACGTGAGCTTTTTGCCTCGAACCGAAGAAGAGAATGCTCCTTTTGTCGAGCTAGGCGTAAAAGAATCATTCAGGGATGAGACTTATCTGGCGGCTTTTCTCGTATGATGGCTTTGCAAGTTTGTTCTTCCTAATAAGAAAGTTGATTGTATTCGTGCTAGTGTCTTCAAAGTCGCAAGCTTGATGGCTCATGGAGAAATATTTTCTTTGGCAGTTCCGATCCTAGCAAGCATCTATCGTGGCCTTCAAGCATCTATCGCGGCCTCAGGGATATATCCACTTCTCCAAACTTGGGTGCTTGCAATACATTACTTCCCTTCCATTATGTATATGGATGGATAGGTGAGTATTTTGAGACCTACTTCCGTGTTACTCTTCCTCAACGAGGTGTGCGAATGCGGCAAATTTCTGGATAAAAGATGGCGAAACATTTTGACCTCGTTGACGCTCGCAAGTTATTTCAACAAGTGAATGTGCATGACCTCCACAATCTGGCCATGCTACAAGGAAAAGAGCTGCATATTGATGATAATGGAAAATTGTCCACTTCCTGAAGCGATTTCCTTATAGGCCTTCGTTTAATCTGGCCATGCTACAAGGAAAGGAGCTGCATATTGATGATAGTATAAAATTGTCCACTTCCTAGAGTGATTTCCTTATAGGCCTTCGTTCAAGTTTTGTCACTTTGAGGCTGGATGATGAACTGATTGTGGAGCCTTATAGCCCTCACCGATTCAGTCGACAATTTAGATATTATCAAGACGTTCTTGGTGCACTTATAGAGCACCATTATGATGGTTCACTGCTAACTTTGGTGCAACTATGGGATTTATGTGTTTATCTTGGGAGCTCTTCGAAGATCATCATACCAATGCGTCCATCCAATAAGAGGTCTTTAATGACTCGTGAGTATTCAGATTGGTGGCTATCCCATCGAGAGATTCTGCTGAGATGAAGTACCCACATAATTTTGAGAGGTCCGAAAAAAGATGATGTTTCTTTACCAACCAAAGGAGAACAACTTCAAGAAAAGCTTCCTCACTCTTTAAAGTCCAAGGTGACACCAAATATCCCTCCGCAATCTGTCAGCGTTGTTTCCAAGTCCAAAAGTTCAAAGGGCAAGGCTACACATGTATCCAAGGTGACACCAAATATCCCTCCGCAATCTGTCAGCATTGTTTCCAAGTCCAAAAGTTCAAAGGGAAAGGCTACACATGTGGATAACGGAGTTAAGGGTCCTTTACAGACTCCCAAGGCTGCCAACATCACTGATAAAGAGGTGATCGACGTAACTCTCAAAAGGAAGAAACCTTCTAGCTCATCAGACAAAGGTGTTGTAAAGTCACTTGGCATTGCACCATCTTGTAGCAACACTTCAAAAACATCTATTTCACTCCATGAGATTGACATTAGTGCTAGTGCAGCCTCTAGCTCCAATGAGAGCAATGTTAACCAAGAGCTACATTAGAAGCGTTTGAAGAAAAAGCCTAAGGACTTGAACACTTAACAATGCGAGTTCACTGAATTAGATTCCATTAGTATTGATACTGCGATCTTTGAAGATGGTGCTGCTGGTTCTACAATGCCCTTGACAGAATTGGCGCATCAGGTAAAAGTCACCTCTAGAATATTTCTCTAAACTTGCCTCCCCTTTTTTTCTTGGCACATCAGGTAAAAGTCACCTCTTGAATATTTCTCTAAGCTTGCCTCCCTTTTTTTTTTAATCATCAGATATTAATTCTATTTTTTTAATTATCCAGTTGGGTCTTGGGGACATCCCTAGCGATGTAGATGTATTTGAAGATTGTATCACAAGCTCGAACTCCCTCAACGTGGTGAAGAGTTCTCATCTCCCTCTTGTTGAAGTTAAGAGTCAAGCTGCAAATGAGATTCAACTAACAAAGTCGATGGTCCCTTTTTCTGAAAAGGTTGAAATTTCTCAAAATATCTCAACTACTAATGTGGGGGTTGTTGAAACTTCTCAAATTGGATGTTCAGTTGTTTCCAGGGATTTGGTCCGTCCTCTGCTGAGAATTGCCTCTAATTTTGAACCACAAAAGACTATTTCCAGCTTCAAATTATCTTACTTTTCTGGAATGTGGCGTATCTTATGTGAGTGTATTACTCAATTCTCTGTTGAATCTCCAGAGAACCTCACAGAGTTGGAGGCAAGTGTTGCCTTGATTCTTAAAGGGCTTCGAGAAGTTAAACAAAGAGTTGGAGGCAGGTGTTGCCTTGATTCTTAAAGAGCTTCGAGAAGTTAACATCATCAACCTTTCTCCTTTAGAGGTTCTTCTTGATGATTTTTTCAAAAGATAACAAGGGATTCTCATCAAGAGTTGCTTTCTGCTGCATAACAATGTCTTGATACCGCAAATGAGGAGAGAATCAATATGGACAAATAGTTGGAAGAACTTCAAAAGGTCCTTACAAGAGCTGAAAAAGAGCTAAAAGTGTGGACTTCAAAGAAGAAGAAAACCATCTCACTTATTGAAGATCATCAAAAGAGGCTGTCTAAATATCAAGAGACTATCACTAACCGTGAAGATGGAATTCATGCCATCGAGAAATCATTCCCTTAAATTCATGCCATCGAGAAAATCATTCCCTTGTCGGAAATAGAAATTAAAGAACTAGCTAAGCTAAAGGAGGAGGCTGAGACAAGTCGCCACCAAATCCTTTGTAATGAGTTTTTTCCTTAGTCTTCTTCCCGCATAAGGACATTCTCTTTCATTTTCTTGTTCTATTGTGTTTCTTTTTCTTGTTTGTTTCTGGAACATTGCTATGATGTAGTTGACAATTCCTTCTTGAATGAATAAAAGTGTTGTCTTTTTTCTTCTCAAATGCCTTCTTTTATTTCTCTATTTCAAATGCTTGTCGTGTGATTTGTAACTTGCTCTATATGCCGGATAACTTTCCCCAAGATTTCAGCTTTGAGCTCTTTTGTTTGAAATTCAATAACTCGTAGTAGGAACATTCAAATAGCGAGTGTGTCATATCATTGGAAAGATAACCCACACCCATACAATATATGTGAATCTCATGACCGAAAGATTTCCAGGTTAGTGCGGCTATTATTCAAAAGTTAGCTCGAATGCTGCCTTGACCGACTTTTCAGCTTTGAGCACCTGCAGTAGGAAACCAATAACTCGATGTGGGAGCATCGAAATAACATGATTGTTATTTCTTTGGAAGCATAACTCATAGAAATACAACATATGTAAAAATCATGGCTAAATGATCTCCAGATTAGTACAGATGTATTTTTAAAGTCAGCTTAAATTCTGCCTCGCTCAACTCTTCAGCTTTGAGCGACTTTGGGAGAAAATCAATAACTCGGCGTAGGAGCCTTGAAATGATACGATTCTTATTCTGTTGGAAGCATAACTCATAGACGTACAACATATGTAAAAATCACAGACAAAAGATTTCCAGAATAGCACAGATATATTTTCAAAGTCAGCTTGCATTCTGAAAGTATGTGATTCTTATTTCATTTTGAGGAGCGCATCTTCGGTGTAAAGTCCAAAATTCGTTGTAAGAGTGGTGAAACCATGAGCTTCTTATTTCATTGTGACGAGCGCATCAAGCAAAACACTATTTATAGAAGTTACAACAAAATTCATTCCAAATTGATGAGAATAAATTTTTCAAGTTGACTATACGCCCAAAATGTCATTTTCTCAACTTTGTGCTCTCTTGACAACAACAAAAGATTGTATCTTGAACTTGGAGTGTTCACATCATGATCTTTGTGGCTATACCATTTCAACATAGAGCTTTGATCCGAAGGGTATCCCGATTTGATGTTATAGGTAAAGATGCCCCTAATTTTGAGTAACTTACTGAAGCATCAGTGAATTACACAAAATTATCTCCACCGTAAGCGAAAACTCAAGTAGAATCGCAAGTCGCTTGATCCAATGAATTCCTCGGCCTGTCGCATATCAATGATTCAAATGAAATTCCTTTGAATTGATCAGATTAATACCCGAAGTTGTCTTCCAAATTTAGCATGTTTGATATGCAACTTTGAACGATCACAATTGAAGATCCATGACTCGATGTAGGAGTTTCAATATTACGAGCTTCTTCTTTTGTTGCGGAGAGGGATTCAAGAACTTCAATGTGTGTAACAATGATGATCAAGATCTTTATGAATTCCCACTAATAGGCCTTTGAAATGCTCAGATCAACTCCAAAATATGATGATTATTTATTATTTTTTTCCAGCTTTGAATGGCCGTGGTAGAAAATTCACAAGTTAGCGAAGAAATGTCTGAATCACGAGCCGATTTTCACGTTGGGAAGTAGGCTCCAAAAATCTTCTCCTTTACTCATTTGTGACGCTTTTGAACTCATGTGCTAGCTACATAAAATTTAAAGAGCTAGTGTGATGATCACGCAAGGCCACCAAACTCTTTTTTTTTACTCATTTGACTGAGCTTAGAGTGATTACTCCAAGTGCCTACGTACCTCGGTGAAGAGGATCAAGTCATATCGTAGTTCAAGATGATGTAGTTTTTTTGGGCCGTACACAGTTTATACTCTTGCGGGCCAGGAGTAACATGCAGTTTATGCTCATACCTTAAGGAGCGTAGCCAACCTTCAAGGGAAGTATTGCTTCAGAAACTTGGCATTGATTGGACCAACTCTTACACCATCTTGGTCTACAATTTTATAAGCACCACTTGAATATTCTTCCTTCACAACATACGGCCCATCCCATTTCGATGTAAATTTGTCACCGATGCGTTTGTTGAGGATTATGAGTCTCCGGACTGCTAAGACCAAGTCTCCCACTTGAAATGATCGAGGTCGCACCTTCTTGTTGAATGCTCTTGCAAGTCGAGCTTGATAACACTCCAACCTTTGTTGTGCTTCCAATCTCTTTTCATCCAATGCCTTCAACTCTGCTAGACGAAGTTGAGCGTTACTTTCAATTGTAAGTCCCTCTTGGATTGCTATTCGCAATGATGGAATTTGCTTCTCCAATGGAAGGACTGCTTCTACGCCATACACCAATGAAAATGGAATCGCTTGTGTAGGTGTTCTAAAGGTTGTACGATATGCCCACAAAGCTTCGCCAATTCTCTCATGCCAGTCCCTTTTATTCTTTGCAACTACTTTCTTCAATAGGTTACCAAGTGTCTTGTTAAAACCTTCAGCAAGACCATTGGCAGGTGCATTGTACATTGAAGACTTATGTTGCTTAAAAATGAACTTCTCGCACAAACTACTCATGAGTTTATTGTTGAAGGGTGTTCCATTATCAGTAACTATACATCTTGGTATGCCATATCTAAAAATTATGTTTGATTTGATAAAATCAACAACATTTTCCTTCTTTACCTCTTTTAATGGTACAACTTCAGCCCATCTAGAGAAATAGTCAGTGGCAGCCAAGATATACATTTGTCCTTTTGATGACTTTAGAAGATGTCTAACAACATCAAGTCCCCAAACATCGAAGGGCCATGAGGCTACAGTCGGATGCAGAGCCTCTGGAGATTGATTGATGTAATTAGCATGGAATTGACACGCTTGACACTTTTTGGCATGCTCTAAGCAGTCCATCACCATTGTTGGCCAATAGTAGTCCATCCTCTTGATGCGAAAATGAAGTTTAGCCCCTGATTGGTGTGCTTCACATGTGCTAGAATGTGCCTCCTCCATTGTTTGTTGAGCTTCTTATTTGTCAAGACATCGCAAGAATAGTCCCTCATAAGAACGACGAAACAGTATCCCCTCATGAAAGATGAATCATGGTGCTTTTCTCCTAATGTCTGCTCTTACTCGTGGATCCTCAAGCAGTCTTCCATGTTCAAGATACTCAACCAGTGGTTTTCTCCAATCTTCTTCTTCAACCACTCGAACAGATATATGATGGCTTTCATCGATTTAAAGATCAAGACAACCAGGATTAACCCATCGATGACATACACGCACCTTTGTTGTCTCATTTTCTCCGAGTGCCATTGTTGTAGCCAAGTTAGCCAAAGCATCTGCCATGCGATTTTCTTCTCTTGGGACGTGATTTAAGAACACTTGATCAAACCTTTCAAGTAAGAAAGTAGCATATTGGTGATATGACAAAAGATCTTCCTTCTTTACCTCGTAACTCCCCTAGAGTTGATTGATGATCAATTGAGAGTCACCGTAGACATCCAATTGAGGAATCTTCATATCTGATGCCATTTCAAGGCCCACAATCAAAGCTTGGTACTCTGCGGCGTTGTTGGAACATGTTTCACCTAGAACAAATGAAAATGGTAAGATTTGTCGTTCTGGAGATATCAACACAACTCCCGCCCTTGCACCATCTCGACGTGCGGATCCATCAAAGAACATTGTCCATGCTGGCAACTCTTCAGTAAAGAATGCATCTTTATCAGGGAACTCATCTGAACTTTCCTATTTTCCCGGAAGAGGGTGGTCAGCAAGGAAATTAGCAAGTGCTTGCCCCTTCACATCATTTTAAGGTGTGTAAATGATCTCATATTGATTAAACAATATAGACCATCTTGCTAAACGTCCTGAGAGAACTGGTCGAGTCATTACGAACTTCACGGGATCAGCCCAAGAAATTAGCTTGATAGTGTACGCTTCAAAATAATGCCTCAATTTTCTTATCGCATAAAGCGATGCTAAGCACATCTTCTCAATGGGCGTATAATTCAATCAGCTCCTATCAAGGTCCGACTTAGATAGTACAATGCTTGTTCCTTCCTAGCTTCATTCTCTTGAGCAAGAAGTGCCCCAAGTGATCGCTCTTGCGATGCAATGTACAGTATCAATGGCTTTCCAAGAGTTGGTGCCCCTAATACAGGCGAATTCATCAAGTATCTCTTGATGCTTTCAAAGGCATTTCGACATGATTGGTCCCAGTGGAAATGAGCATCTTTCTTTATTAAATGGTGAAAGGTTGACATCGTCCAGCCAGGTTAGAAATGAATCTCCGAATGAATGCCAAATTTCCTTGTAAACTGCGGAGGTCTCTCAAGTTCTTTGGCTTAGGCATTTTTTGAATGGTATCAATCTTTGCGGGATCAACTTCAATTCCACGGTGACGCACAATGAAGCCAAGAAACTTTCCTGACGTAACCCCAAATGCACATTTGAGTGGATTCATCTTCAAGTCAAATTTCCTTAACCTTTCAAAAATAATTCGAAGGTATTCAAGATGGTGTTCCCTTTGCTTCGTCTTTACCACCAACTCATCAACGTAACATTCCACCTTCTTATGAAGCATGTCATCAAATATGTTTTGCATTGCACGTTGATAGGAGGCCCCAGCATTCTTTAGACCAAAGGGCATCACTTTGTAACAATAAATTCCTTTTGGAGTTCGGAAGGCAGTGTATTCTTCATCTTTTGGAGACATTTTGATTTGATTATATCCAGAAGATCCATCCAGAAATGACCTAACTTCATGCCCAGTTGTAGCATCAACCATGAGCTCAATGATTGGCAGAGGGAAGTCATCTTTTGGACATGTCTTGTTCAAATCTCGAAAATTAACGCAGACACGTATTTGACCATTCTTATTCTTAACAGGCACAATAATTGAGATCCACAACGGGTACTTCACTTCTCGAATAAATCCAGCTTCGATGAGCTTGTTGACCTCCGCTTCAATTTGTGTTACCAACTCCGGACGAAACACTCATTGTGACTGCTTTATAGGACGTGTTCCCTTTTTTATCCCCAAATAATGAATAGTTATCCTGGGACTAAGGCCCGACATTTCTCTATACGACCAAGCAAAAACGTCTTTGAACTCAACCAATAACTTGAAGTATTTCTTCTCTTCTTCTAGTGTAAGAAGTGCACTAATAAAGATTGGACGCGGATCTTCTAGAGTGCCTAGATTTAGTTCCTTGAGGTCGTCTATGGTTGATTGTACGCCATCCTCCAGTTGAGGGGGAGCCTCTTGGACATCATCATCTGTATCATCAATGTCTGGACCTTCTTCCAATGTTATGTGATAGGATGATTATGTCAAGTTCGAATCTTCCATCTGACTTCCCATTGTGATGGTTTCATCTTCCTTCTTATTAGTTTCTCCATGAAATTGGTTGGTGACAAAAAATTATGCTTCTTTTCACCTTCAAAGAACCATCGGTGGTGATTGACAATACAGTCTTTCTCTTCATACATGATGGGAAAACACTATGAATCTCTTTGTCATCAGTTACACACAAGAATCTTGATTTTCATGCTCCAGCAACCTTCTTTCGAATAATGACTTTCTTTTGGTTCCCAAGCGATGAAATATAGAAGTCTTTGAGGTGGTGGCATATTCGTCCACTTGTTTAGAGGATCCTCTTTTATCATTGCGGCCTAATCTTTCAAATACAGAGACACGGGGTGTCAATCTTCCAATGCGTTCAAAAATCGAAGTCCGTTGTGGTGTTTTACCCTCCTTAGATTCCTTCGTCTTCTCTATAGAGGTGTAGTGAGATGAAGTTATTTCTTTTGCCCCTCTTAGATGAAATCCGAAGAGGCTCTGGCAAGCTGAATCCTAACCCAAACTTAGGAGTGGCGACATAATATCCTTGTTTTCTCAATCGCATTTGAGACTTTGTATGCCCATGTATCTTTTCACCGGTGACTTCCTATGTGAGTTCTCCTAACTTTGCTGCATTTGAGAAGTTGTAACCTGATTTTTCAAATAATGTGAAAACCTTTTGATCAAAGTTCCCTTTTATCTGACCAACTTGGGTATTTCCTTTGGAAGGCTCCAAAGTGAAAGACGGGACTTGTGCAACTGGATAGTCATTTTCTCCTTCAAATCATGGAATGTTGTGTGACTCAATTCTTTCCTAGGTGGGTGAACTTGTTGAGTATATTCCTCTAGCAGTGGTTGTCCCTTTTTTCGACGTTCACGTGGAATATAGCGAAACATTGGTTGCTCATCATCAATATTGGTCTCCATGTCTCCTTTAGATGGTGAAAGCTTAATGGAAACCTCTTCCGTTCTCTTCTTAGACATATTGATAGCGGCCCATTGAACTTTACTATCTTCGGGATCAATCGAGTCGGCTTCTACATGTTTCTCCATATATGATCTTCCAGAATCTAAATAGAATTTTGCATCTGCAAAATATGACTCCGTCTCAGCGAAAGGATTGATGTCTGCATCAATTTTGACTACTTCACCATCTTTCATATACTTCATGCATTGATGCAAAGTAGATGGCACCACTCCATTTTCATGAACCCAAGGACGTCCGAGCAACAAGTTGTATGATGTTTTGGCATCTATGACATGAATCAAAGTGTTTGATTTCACGTCGCCAATGGACAATCCTACACGAATCTTCCCTATGGATCGTTGTCCTCCTTGATTGAAACCTTGGATCGTTAGGTTACTTTTGGACAATTCATCAATAGAGATCCCAAGTTTTTTCAGAACAACTTTTGGCATGATATTGACTGCCGAACCACCATCGATTAGTATGCGATTGAGATGTTGTTCTCGAATAGACCCTACAACAAGCAAGAGCCTATTATGTAGCTTAGACCCTAACAACAAGTCATCATCTGTGAAGGCGATTGTAGCACAACATGGGGTAACTTTTTCATCAGTTTGATGTTCTTGTGTTATTGTTGGATTATGCTCACCTTTGTTTCCCATTGTTTCGTCTGTGCTGGAAATAACATGTGTTGCACCAATTTGACTACCACAAAAGAATTTTTCAGGAAAGAATTCATACAATGCAATGGGCCTTCGAACCTTCTGCGATGAAGAACCATTGATCTTTTGGCTAGTACAAGGCTTGACGCTTTTTGATGGGTGTAGTTGATTCACATCACTCCTTGTTGCTCTTGTCTTAGGAAGTCGTATCCTAAAGACTGCTTGATGTCTCCGCTTCTTATGAGTAACCAAAGTCCAACCATCAGCTTCATTTTCTTTGTACCGTCTATCTCTAGTGAACCCTCAAGAGTTTTCCTTGGAAAATCAACTTCAATAGGCGTTAAACTTCCAAATTGCAAGAAAGTGGACCTTGAGAACTTCTTTTGATTTAGTCCTACACTAGCATGATTTACTTCCGTTGTTTCATCCTGGTCAATGATGATTTTTCCTTCACTTACTAACATCATGATTTTCTCCTTCAAGATAAAGCATTTACTTGTCGGGTGGCCAAGGACACGATGGAACTTGCAGTATCTAGGATCACCAACCTTATTGATTTCTTCAGGCCTCTTTGATTCAGGAAGATCAATAACTTTCTTAGCTAGCAATTCATCAAGAATCATAGGTACATCTGAATCTGGAAATGGGTAGACCTTTGCCTCTAACTCCTTCAAGGTTGGGCGTCGTCTATCCTCCCTTGGATATTGACTTGGGGCTTCCTC
>NW_006239080.1:315914-316062 GCF_000226075.1 Solanum tuberosum | reverse complement strand
CTTTGCAGTCCAGACTCAACGATCTCCAACGATTGATGTAATCCACCACAGGCTCATCCTTTCTTTGCTTAGTACCGGTCAACTCTATCATGCTTACAGTTCGGCGATTACTGTAGAAACGATTGAGGAATTCCTTCTCGAGCTGCTC
>NW_006239080.1:259848-315863 GCF_000226075.1 Solanum tuberosum | reverse complement strand
CTTAGCTAGCAATTCATCAAGAATCATAGGTACATCTGAATCTGGAAATGGGTAGACCTTTGCCTCTAACTCCTTCAAGGTTGGGCGTCACCTCTCCTCCCTTGGATATTGACTTGGGGCTTCCTCCTCTTTTAGTTTACTCTTGGTGGTGACCTTTACAGAAGTTGCTTTCACCGCCATAGATTCCTTAGTCTGGATCTTTGAGGTCATACCTTTCTTGAACTCCTTCTTTTCCTTTGTCAGATCAGCAAAAGGAGATGCCTTCCCATGACTTGCGATGCTCAACTCTATGTCATGAGCTCGTGTAGCAAGTTCCTCAGAAGTTCGCGGTTTGATTCCTTGTAGTATGTATAGAAGTCCCCAATACATACCCTGAATGCACATTTCCACAGCAGATATTTCAGAAAGTTCGCAGTCCAGACTCAACGATCTCCAACGATTGATGTAATCCACCACAGGCTCATCCTTTCTTTGCTTAGTACCGGTCAACTCTATCATGCTTACAGTTCGGCGATTACTGTAGAAACGATTGAGGAATTCCTTCTCGAGCTGCTCTCAACTATCAATGGACTCGTGTTCCAGGTCAATATACCAGTCGATGCATTCCCTTTCAGCGAACGAACAAACTGTTTTACCAAAAGGTCACCATGTGTTCCAGCATTGCTACAAGTTTCAACAAAGTGAGCGATATGTTGCCTCGGGTTCCCCTTGCCATCAAATTGTTGTAGCTTTGGTGGTTGATAGTTTGTTGGCATTGATAGACAATCAATCCGTCTGGTATATGGCTTAGATTAATACAAAGAACTTTGTGGTGTTCCACCATATTGAGCCCTGATAGTGTTCATTAACATGTCTTGCAACTGTTGGACAGATAGTGCAGCAACTGAAGCAGATTGTTTCTCCTTTTGAAATTTTGACTTTCCTAGAGATTCCTCAACGTCCTTGTTTTGTTGATCAAAACCAGATGGGCAAGTGGGGACATGACTTGACTCTCCAGGTGTGAAGGCCTCCAACTTGTTCATAAGTTGATAAATATGAAGATTTTTGTCATCAACAGATTTCTTCAAGGTCTCAATAGTTTGATCCATCATCGCAAACTTCTTGTCCATGTCAGTTGAGTCAGCCATCAAAGCATTGACATTTATTGAAGTTGGAGAATCCATTGAATCTTCAGATTCACCAAAATTGGAGCCAATTTGAGAAAATTCTCCAAAGAACACAGACGCAAGATTGCCCCTAGGTGTTGCACTTACGACCATCGTATGAGAATTGTTGTTTTTCATCGCCTCCAAAGAAGTGAAGTATTCAAATCCATCTAGCCCACTGTTCTTGAACTTACACCGAGTAATCGGGCCAACATGACTGAGATCAGCAGATACGACATCAGTAGAGTCCTTGTGTGAAAATCACTACTCTTTCTGAAGGCCATTGCAGTAGTTGCCTTTATAGTTTCTGATTTGCAAGAGAAAGAGATGAAGAGCAGAATCGGTCCCATTGGGCGTGCCAAATTTGTTCGCAACAAATTTCCTTAAGCGCTGAAAATCAATTGCAAGCAAAATAATAAAAGAAAATGTTATTTTATTGATGAATCGTTGTGAGTACAATTATGTTGTTCTCTTGATTCTCTCTCCTAAGATTCTCCAAGATTCGAAGGCCTTCAGTAGCATATTTATCGAAACATTGGATGATGTAGACCTCCTTGAGATGTTGTCGATCTCCGAGAATGTCGGAAAGCGCTTCGTCGTTTCAAGTCGATCTCTAGGAAGAACTCCGTTGATGACTCCTTTGAAGAGCTATGTAGTTGATGGTGTAGCTTCCTCCAATTGCAGAATGCTTGTTGAAGAGTTTTCTTGATGCCCCCTAGAATGTCATGTCCATCCCCTATTTATAGTTGTAAGGGGTGGACAAGGTTGCTTGTGATTGGCCAAAGGATGTCATTTTGACACTTGGCGGATTGTGATTGATTCTTGCATTTGATTGGGACTAAAACCTCATTTGGACACGTGGCGTCACCTTGTTGGTCTTGGATGCCTAGTCACAGTGACACATGGCATGAGTTTGGGCTTCAATGTGAAATGGGCCTTGGATTTGAATTTAATAAGATGGACTTATTTATTTTTAAAGCCCAAATTAATCATTCAACCCAAATGAACGTGGATTTAATTCAAATTTTGTATGAATTTGATCCAATACAATTTATGTGTCTACAACACTATTAAATAGTACAGGGGATAAAAGGTCTTTTCCAAAGTTTGGTATTGTAACAGCAATTTCAGCCAAAGTTGGATTATTTTTCAGACCCTTTTCCCTTCCTAATTTTAAATATCCAGTTTGTATAAAAACTCAAATGTTTAACCCATTCTGACTCATTCTCTCTACTATGGGGAGCATAACTTATCTTATCGTAACTAGTTCAAACAACCCTTCTTAATGTCAATGGAAGGTTGTGATTACGACATTTTCTTGGCAAATATTTAAACGAAGCGTTATTACTATTTGTTTTTAAAATGGTGATTTAGTATAATTGAATCCAAATCTCTTTTAACTAAAGATCCGCTCAAAACCATCAAGCCAAAGCTCTCATTATGGTGAATACGATATAAAACCCATTTATTTTCTTCTAAACATTGAAATTATGTAATTGTAACTTCAAATTCTACATTCGCCTGTCTCAACTTGGAATTATTTTCTTTTCTTTACATTTTCTTTTCCTCTTTTCTTTTCAATCCATATAAGTTACAGATGCATATTATGCTCTTATTACATTGTAATCTTGACTTCAATTGTCTCAAACAACTTGCTCTCCTTTTACTTGATTTGACTTTCATTTCACTTTTTACATGTAATGAAAGAACTAGTTATCCTATTACCTATCTTTGGATCTGGTTCAGAGAGTAAATGGTAAACAGTAAAATGAAACGTGACATGAATTTATCATGGAAAACTGATTACTCAAGGGAGTGAAAAAAAAAGGTCACGACCTTTCAACCACCAAACTCCACTACCTTCTTAAGAGCAATATTTTAGATTACAACTCAATAGTCTAATGGACTAACTATAGTACCTCGAACTCAAGAAGTCAAACATGCTTTTTGTTACAAATCTCACAATAATCACTAACCTTTGAACAACGAAATAGAAGCTATTACAATTCAGTAAAAACCCCTATTATAAGAACTACCATTGACATCCAGCTATCGCTATGTAACAACCTTAGATTACTCGAGTCAAGTTCTTCTCCCTCTTGCTCATTCTTGCCTTGTAATTTTGCAGATCAGTACCTGCAAATTTGTCCTTTTTGCAATATATAGGGTACAACTCGTATGCTCTAAATTCCATCAAACGTTTTCTTGTATCAGTCCAACTAATGTAAGGAAACCTTACCATAATTAACACATTTCTCTCGTGGACTTGGACTCTCCTTGTATTCAACCTCGTATGCCAAATAGGCAGTATCAGTAGTGTTAGTTCATAATGATATTATTGACAAGGTACATTAGTGCCCCAATAGCATTGAGATATGAAGTTTCATCACCAAGAAGCTCTTCATCCTTTTCTTGAGGTCAGAATAGATCTTTATTTATATCAAGATATCTCACAACCATCGGGGTACTCAATGGGTGTGATTTATCCATGTAAAATTGCTTCAAAATCTGTTCAGTATATGTTGATTTATGGATAAATATTCCATTTGTCAAATGTTCAATCTGAAGGCCAAGACACAATTTTGTCTTACCAATATCTTTCATTTCAAATTCTTTCTTCAAACACTCAACAACTTTTGAAAGCTCTTTAGGAGTTCCGATGATGTTCAAGTCATCAACATAAATTGATATTATTACAAATTTAGATTTTAACCTTCGTATAAAAATACAAAAACAAATAGGGTCATTCTTATACCCTTCTTTTAGCAAATATTCGCTAAGACGATTCTACCACATTCGCCATGATTGTTTCAATCCATATAAGGATTTCTGAAGCTTTATTGAACAACTTTCTTTTGAATTTTTATATGCTTCAGGCACTTTGAGTGCTTCAACGATTTTCATAAAAATATCGTGGTCTAGTGAGCCATATAAATAGGTTGTGACAACGTCCATTAGGTGCATTGCAAGCTTTTCATGAACTGACATATTTATGAGATACCTGAAGATAATTGCATCTACCATAGGAAAATATGTCTCCTCATAATCTTGCGAAAATCCTTGTACCACAAGTCGTGCTTTATATCTTACGACTTTACCATTTTTATTGCGTTTTTACAAAAAATCTCGTTTGTACCCCACTGGTTTGACACCATCAAGTGTTCGAACTATTGGTCCGAAAACTTCACATTGTTCAAGTGAAGCCAATTTTGTTTGAATTGCTTCTTCCCATGTTGACCAATCATTTCTCTACCTACATTCATTAACAGATTTTGATTCCAAATCCTTATCTTGTTGCATTATTTAACAACATTATAGGCAAAAATATTATCCACCACAATATTATTTTGATTCCACATTTTTCTCGTCGAGACATAATTTATTGAGATTTCCTCATTCTCATTATTTTTAGGTGCATGGACCTCCTTAGTGGTGTCATCATTTATTATGTCTCGAAGCTCTTCATGAGCAATTGTCTCCATATTATGATCATTTATTCCTTTTCTTTTTCAAGGATTTTTATCCTTGGAACCAATTGGTCTTTCACGTTTTAAGTGTGGTCAAGACTCGTTTGCCTTAACATTTTGTCTTGTTGGGACATCAACTCGAACTTGAGCATTAGCAGCTAGGATATATATTTAGTAACCCGTGGAAGGTTAGTAAATGCATCTAGTAATTGATTTGCAATATTCTGCAAATGAATCATCTTTTGAACTTCTTGCTCACATTGATTTGTTCGAGGATCTAAATGAGACAATGAAAGTGAATTCCAATCTATCTCATTTTCAATTGCTTTTGTTCTCCCCCTAATGTTGGGTATACTTATTCATCAAACTATCAATGAGCAAATCTTGCCATAAATAAATTTCTAGTTCTAGGTTCCAAGTATTTTGTAATAGAATGAAATTCATACCCAACATATATGCCCAACCTTCTTTGGGGACCCATCTTTGTGTGTTGTGATGGAGCAATTGGAACATACCGTACAACCAAAGATTCTAAGATGGGAAATGTTTGCTCCTGATCAAAAATCAATTCCAATGGGGAGATGTCATGATAACTGGTTGGCCTTATGCGCACAAATGTCGCTGCATGCAAAATAGTATGCCCCCATATTGAAACAGACAGTTTTGTCCCCATCAACAATGGTCTAGCTATCAATTGAAGACGTTTAATCAATAACTCTGCTAGACCATTTTTAGTATGAACATGTGCAACAGGATGTTCAACTGTTATTTCAGTGGACAAACAATAATCATTAAATGCCTGAGATGTAAACTCACCAACATTATCAAGACAAATTGTCTTTATTGCATAATCTGAAAAGTGTGCTTTTAACCTTATTATTTGAGCCAACAACCTCGCAAAAGTCATATTTCAAGTTGATAATAAGCACACATATGACCATCTTGTAGATGCATCTATCAAGACCATATAACATTTAAATGGTCCACATATATCACCTTGTATTCGTTACAGAGATGCAGGGAATTTCACCCCAACCTTAGCCGCTGATGGTTTGATAACCAACTTTCCTTGAGAACAAGCGGCATAAGATAATTTCTTTGATTGAAGAACAATTTGGTTCTTCAAAGTATGCCCATGTGAATTCTCAATTATTTTGCGCATCATATTATAACCAGAATTGCCCAACCGGTCATGCCAAATAATAAAATTATTAGAACCAGTAAACCTTTTGTTTACTACGACATGTGATTCAACTGTACCAATATTTGTATGGTATAATCAAGAAAGTGCAGACAATTTTTCATGCACAATTTTCTTCTCCACATTTATTGTAGTAATATAAATGTATTCAACCTTTCCTTCATTTGCAGTCTCAACATTATATCCATTTTGGCGAATAACCTTGAAACTTAACAAGTTTTTTTGAGACTTACTACAATACAATGCATTATCAATTACCAATAATGTTCCTCCAAGTAGTAATAAGGTCGCTCTTTCAAAATCCTCAATCAATTTTGTACTACCGAATATTGTATTAACATATGCCTTTTTCATAATCAAATGAGAGAAATATTTCTTTTCTCTTAGTATCATATGAGTTGTGGCACTGTCCAGAAGGCACATATCTCCTAACTGAAGACTGAATTTTTTTATTTTTCTTCATAAAATAAAAATACACAATAAGAAGTATGAAACTTAACAAAAGAAAATTTAAGTACATGAACTTTAAGTAAGACATTAAAAACACGTAACAATATTATTTATTTCTCAGTCCAATTATCAATCTTCAGTTGCAATCCCCAAAGAAGTCATCAGCTTCTAGATGAGTAATATCATCGAGCCCATCAAAAGCATCATCTTTCAATGCTAAATTTGCCTCAACATTCTCATCATATTTTTGAGAAGATCCTGCTTGAGCAGCAATTTTTAGAGTAAAATGTCACTCCACCCGGGACATTAGAAGAGGAGGCACCGCCTTTAGTTCCTTTTCTTTTGAAGGAATTTTGATGCAGCCTGACAAAATGGTCAGGTGTCTGACATTCATTTATCCAGTGACCTTTAAGGCCACAACAATGACAGTGATCGCCCTTGCCTTTTGAATGATTATTTTGAGAACACATATTGTTCTCTCTTTTGTTATGACCACCACATCGACGATTATTATATCGTCTTTTGCCTTTGCCACGCCCACGCACATTGTCATGCAGTGGCGGACCAAGGATTTTCGTTTAGAGGGTTCGAAAAATAAAAGTATAAACGTGTAAATAAGCCAACAAAAAAATTTCAAGGAAGTAGTAGTATATAGTTTATAGGTACAAAAAGTTAGTTTCGTTACAAGAAATCTGAAACTAACATAAGTGATTACAGTGAAACAAAAAGTTAGCCCTTTAAAATATGTCAAATCAACAATAGAATATTATGGGAGATGATTTTAATATTTGAGTTTTGAGTGTTGGGGAAGAACAAGAAAGTGATTCAGAGATTTGGAAAGTGAAAAAGTTATTAGCTTTTAGGAATGGGAGTATGGGACCCTTGAATTTTTTTGGGGTTTAACACCACATTTTAGCACTTTTTATTAAAAAACACTAAAAAAAAACACGAAAATCGGAACTGAAACTAAAAAAAATAAAATAAACTGAAAGTAAAAACTAAAAATAAAACGCTAACCCAGGGATTCGATCCCTGGACGTCAGGCTTAATATTGAAGGGATCTACCACTGGGCTATCTCCTTCACCTTGTCATTGAGAGGGTTCAAAATATATATATCCACCTAAATCCAGAAAATTCACCTTATATATACAGTATAATTTTTTATCGAGGGGGTTCGGGTGAACCCCCTGGACAACACGTGGGTCCGCCCCTGTTGTCATGGCCCTAATTATTTTGTTTTATTTCAGACTGACCGTGTGTTTCTACCCTATGTGCTTCCGGTAACGGATCAGTTCCAGTGGGACGGGCTTCATGATTTCTCATTAAAAGGCCATGATGTTGCTCAGCCACCAGAAGGCATGAGATTAATTTAGAATATTTCTGAAAACCCTTTTCACGGTAATGTTATTGTCATATAATATTAGAGGCATGGAAATTAGTTAGTGTATTTCCAACATGTCCTCATCTTTTAAAGTTTCCCCACATAATTTCAATTGGGAAGTGATTCTAAATACAACAGAGTTATACTCAATTACGACTTTATAATCTTGAAACCGTAAGTGCATCCACTCATAACGAGCCCTTGGCAATAACTTTGCCTTGAGGTGGTCATACCTCCCTTTCAAACCTATCCACAATTCAAGTGGATCTTTTACCGTCAAGTATTCAACCTTCAGGCTTTTATCACGATGATGACGAAGAAAAATCATAGCCTTCGCTTTATCCCGACTTGATGCTTTATTCCCTTCCATTATACTATCACCAAGACCCTTAGTGTTAAGGTGAATTTCAGCATCAAGTACCCATGACAAATAGTTATTTAATTTCTAGAAATGTCAAGTGCCACAAATTCAAGTTTTGACAAATTCGACATGATGAAAACTATCATAAATAATTGAGTTAATATTATGATGTTGGTTTCTTTATAGTAAATGGTAAATTAATGTTCAAATAATAAAGTATAATATGATTATAAAATATATTATACGCATGCACATGGAATATCTTAAAAGTATGCAAACTCATGAAGTATTGAAACGGTAGATTTAATATATAATTTTAATTACTCTACAATATTTTTTACTAGTTTCAATAGATATTAACGTCAAAGTTTTGTAAGAGATTCAAGTCATATTTAATACAATAATATTCTTCTTTATGACACACAAATATACTTATCATAATGTATGACAAGAAAATACTTACGAGTATTTTAACTAGCATGCTACCATATTGCTTAGAATTTAATTTAGAATTATAAGTTAATTAGTAGCATATAAATAGCATAAAAAAATAAATCTGAAACATATTGATTATTATGTCTAGTAAAGTATCATAATAATACCTAAAGCAAGTTATGTACACAGTAATTATATCGCAAATCAAAGACTTATGCAAGTCCTAGCAGAGATGTTATAAACATATAAATGTATACCTGACTCCGAAAGAAAATTGATCAACTTTTAGGAAAAAAATAATTTCAAATTAAGTAGGTCTCAATTGGTTATAGACTCGTGCTGATAACGTGTTGTGAAATATTAGCAATATAAAATAATATAAGACAATAAATATATAAACAAGATATATGAGAGAGAGTGCTTTCTTATTTCTTTCTTTTGTACTTTTCGATTGTCTCTTTTATAGAATAATCATCGTCTATTCATAGTACAAAATGTTTTTTCAAGTTACATGAATTAAATAGTGTTCATTTATTTCGTACATGAACTTCAGAGAGAGTTACGGATGACATCCACAATAATGCATTTATAACAAAAACTAACTTTTTTGCAACTATATTGTAATCTAGTTTTTATATCTCTAAAAAGAATTGTGGCATTCTATAATAAATTTTACAAGAAAATAAGTGAAATAATATAAAATTTGATCATCAAAATAATAAATTCAAATTAGCCGTTGAATTTAAAAAGTTTTAAAAAAATGTGTGAAAAATGATCAAATATACCCCTCCATTAAAATATTATTAAAAATTAATTTTTCACTTCAACTTTCGTAAAGAAAATATATCATGTTTAAATGACAAAGTTGAGAGCACATTTTTTTGACGCATCTAAACCCATTTGAACCAATATATGTCCGCCGTGATGCATAGTGTAACATTGAAATTAAGGTGCATATACAATTAAAATTGACAAGATACAGGCGTGAGGACACGAAATGTTGCAAAGGCAAAGGACCGTTGAGGCGTTGACCCATAAATAAGGGGCACATGAGATTGAAGGGTAAATACTACGTATCCTTAAACAGATTACTTTTCCTGATTGGTTCCTAAATTTGATCGCAGCTTCAATCTAACAAAAGATTCTTTACCATCTTCTTCTAACCTAAAAGCAAAATCCTCTTTACATAATAATAATCTCTTTCCTCTCTGTTTGGACCATCAAACAATAATTTAGATCGGGAGAATGGGAAACGCTCTAAGATCCTTGTATGTTAATTGCTGCAAACCTTCAGCAGACTCTGATTCCCTCAGCCATCATCCCGGCGTTTCCGCTTTAGCACACGATCTCTACAACTTTGAAATCAACTCCCAGGTAATTGAGGTCCAAGAATTAGATTTTCACAACCAAATTTTAAGATCTAGGTTTTTCAATTTTTTCTTTTTTCCCTTTAGGTTCCTCAAGGACTGAGTAAGCATGTTGTATCATCAAAGAAGGCGCAATCTAACTGGTAAAACTTAAGAGAATTGGGAATAGTAGCTCAAGAATAGCTGTTTGATTTTCCTAAATTGTACATTTTTGGTGATAAATGAAGGTATAAGAAACTTTCGGATGCGTGGAGAGAAACAAAGCCTCCTCCTAAAACACCTGAAGAAGCTTCAAGACTTGTCATTCAGACCTTGAAGAGACATCAGAAAGCAGATGTTGAGGTTTGTAACTTTGTACTAAATTTCCATAACATTCACAACTTGTTATAATAATGTCTAGCAAAATTGATTTCAGGGGTTACTGGCTTTCTATGGTCTTCCTCTTCCTCACTCCTTGGTAGAACTAACTAGTGATGGCACTCCTCCATCACACCAACAAGGACTCAAGTTTGAATTGCATACTCTCCCTGTAAGAATATCGAAATTTGCTTAGCCTCTGAATCTTCAAATTAGTGTTGTAATACTCGTAGAATGTATGTGCTAGGTGGATGCAAAGGCTGTGGCAGACGGAGATACAGTAACTGTATATGTTAGTACAACAGATCCTAGAGAGGCATCGTGTCTCCCAAGAGACGTGCAAAATGCAGCTATTCAAAGATCAAAAGCACGGGCTCAGAAAAATTATGCAAAAGCAGATCAACTGCACAAACAGATCATAGATTCAGGATATAGGTAAGTTGCATCAAGCATGCCTTTGTCTCTTTTTTAACTTTCATTCACCCAATTCATTGAGATTCTGTCACAGGTCAATACCAGTGAACCATGAGGAAGTTCTTGCTCGAAAATATAGGATCAGATTAAGGTATTAAGATACTTGGATATTTTTTTTTCTATGTATAATTCTGCGATATATGTCAAATTGGTAAATAACGAATGAAGAAGAAATCAGGGGGATAGATGCACCAGAAAGTGCAATGCCATATGGTAAAGAGGCCAAGGAAGAACTGACTAAAGTTCTCCAGGGTAAGAGTTTAAGGGTCTTAGTTTTTGATGAAGATCGTTATGGCCGCTGTGTAGGGGATATATACTGCAATGGCATATTTGCACAGGTATTGAAATCAATCAATACCATTCTTTCTTCTCCCAGTTATTCAATTTAGGCTCTTCCAGTTCTAAGTTCGCTTCTCAAGTAGGAAGTGATGTTAAAGAAGGGATTGGCCTGGCACTATACCGCGTATGACAAGCGTCCAGAGTTAGATAAGGTAATCTGCATTTTTATGTCGCCATGGAGTTAACAACACAATGTTTCTTAATATATTTTTCTCTATGGTTTAGTGGGAAAAAGAAGCTCGAGCAAAACGAATTGGCTTGTGGGCAGCCAGAAATCCTGAAATGCCATGGGAGTGGAGGAAACAGAAACGTGAAAACCAACGTTCATGAATAACTAATTCAACAGAGCCATGGTTGCCCCAACACATTAATTAAAGGCATAAGCTTAAGAAAGTCACAGTAATGTTATATTCAATTGTCAAATCGTGTTGATATAGAGGAGGTGCAATGTAGAAGAAGCATCTCCTAGTAATTTAACTCCAAGGAAGCCAAATGTAGTGTGTACTTGGGCATTCCTTGTTGTATATGTATATTTATTTCTCAGGTGCTTCTATATCTATTACCATCAAAAACGTTTTCCTCTTCCTCTTTTGTATTTTCGTCATTTCCAGTTAAGCTACCTAACTTAGGTTCCTCTTTCAAGATCAACTACAAAATATACCGATGTTTGCGGCAAATGGACAACTCTCTAGCATGCAACAACATAAAAAGTAACTTGAGGTTTCAAGTGTCCATTCATCCAAACATCATGACTTTGAAGACATAATCCACTGAAGTTGGCTTGACGATCTAATAATCACCTTTTTTCAGTTTTCTTCCCAGTTAAGCCAGAATTACAAGATCAAACCACCATGACACAGAAAAAATCAAAACTAATGAAAAATAATGTGATTTGCTAACAGTCCAGTCAGAACTATGGACATGGGAATACTTCAAATGAAAAAAAAAATATCATGGAGATTAGAACAGCAGGTCCAGTTGAATGTCTGTTACCAAACTGCAAGGTACTGACGGCTGCATATGCATAGCACAAAAATACACTGCATAAAACAAATTATAATTAGTGTATTGTAGGATATAAAGTTCCAGGCGTGAAAATTATGGCTTGCCCATAGGCAGAAGAAACTTGAAAAGGATGCTAAAACATGCGAGTACAATTTAACATTTTGCTCCATTTCTACTGAGATGATATAAGCAACCAGAGTCTGCCCCTCATCATCCCCAAAAAAGACTTCCATAAAAGAAAAGAGGCTACAGTACACAGCTGGGGAAAAAAAGTAGTAGTTGCCTAGCCCTCTAAACAATGGCAGGTAATAGTTGTATTTCCACCATCATATCCTGCACACTTTGCTTCCTAAGGACACATCACACATGTATTATGATATCATTTGTTCTGATACAAGCAACAGAAAATACCCCCAACAAATGCCCCTTCTGCATTACTTGATGAAGACTCATAAATGATACTTCACAAACGGGAGTTACCCAAACCAAGAATGACAACAGATATCACAAAGATGGAAAAAGCAAGCGCTCTTCGTTGTTTACAACAGTAAAAACACTCATGTTTTACTCAGTAAAGCAACAATCTCATAAATACCCAAAAATCAAAACCTACTCAATTTGCTTTCCCAATGAGTGAGCAAACTGGAGATGCATAAAATAAATCAAAAGACATTGAGAAACTAGTGTGGACTCGACTAAAATTGCAAATGAGCAAATTATAGTCTCTTACTTTATCAACACAGAAAAATTGTCACAAGTGGTGAAGCAAAAGATAGCCACACTTAAAAATGAATCTCTAGCAGAAGGACAAAATTGTCCAGTTTGTTCCATCTCAAATCCCTTTCAAGCAACTTTATCTAAAGCCTTTAACATATACACTTACGTATTTGGTTTGGGTTTTAGTTTGGTGGGTCACAGGTTAGGTTTAATGGGGGGATTCATTCAAAACAAATAAATTACCTGTGGATCCACACATAATCAAAGTTGCATTTTATTGTTGAACACCACATGGTGAATCATATTGTATGGTGTTATAGTTGCTATTATTAAATAAAATTAACAAAAACTCTCTTATTTTTTTTGAGAAAGTTAACTGGTATTATAAACATAGAAGTACACCAATAGTGAACTCCTGTAGTAATTACATCAAAAGTATAGAGGGTTTACCAAAAAGAAACTAAACACCTATCTCCCTCATAAACTATCTAAGAATAGGGTGATGTCCCCCGGATCCTTGGGAATAGAATGGATACACCAAAAGTAAAAGGTCACTAAACAATTCATTTTAATGCTTTGGAAAGGGATGCTCTTGTTCTCACAACATCTCTGATTTCTCTCACTCCATATTGTCCACCAGATGCAGGCAGGGACAATCTTCCATCTCTCCTTGTGTCCTGACTGATTTCCATCTCTATTCCAACATGCTAGGACTTCTACAGTATTTCTAGGCATGGTCCATGTGATACATATATGCAATCAGATCAAACAAACTCAACCACGCAATCTCTGTGTAATGTGTGGCATATATGTTTGTGTGATATGTGCTTAATGGAGCATGCATATTGTGCATGATAAGAAGTACTCCCTCCATCCCATATTAGTTGTCCACTTCAGTAATTTGGGACAACTATTTATAGTAAGGTGGACAACTAATATGGGACGGAGGGAGTAGAAAATAACTTAGTGGCCAATTACCACCAAAATACACATCAAAAGTGGCTCAACAACTTCCCATCCCTATCACTAGCAATAGTTCGAGGTGTACCATGCAATTTAACTTCTTTTACAAATAGTTTAGCAACATAGGAAGCATAAATAGTTTTTAAGCATAAGGGAACGACACACTTGGGAACCTATCTTTTAAACATTCTAAAAACGCAACACCAGAAAACAACAAACATAAAGTCCTCTAATTTGTTCAAAACCCATCAATTTATAGAGAAATATACACCAGCTACTTTAATTCCATCCCAAGTTGGTCGAGATCAACAAGATGGAAGGGAACAGTGAGAAAACAAGCGGGAGAGATAAAAGGTGAGTTTGATGAAAGGAAAAAAGAAAAGAAAGACGGCCGAGAAAAAATAAAAACAGCCAGGAAAGAGGCAGCAACAAGAGAGAAAAGAAACAAGGGGGTTGGGCAAAAATATAGGAACCAAAAAATAAAAAATCTATATATAATAATCAAAAATGATTTGAGTGCAAGAAAAGAGGGTAGTCCAAATACTCCTTACATGTAGAGATTGTTTAATTCTAATGAACTAACTTCTTTCTTTACCTACTTCTATTTCCAATCTTTAGTATGATTTTGAAAATGTATTTCCTAAGGATTTACCACCTTTAAGAGGAATAGAACATCAAATTGATTTTGTGACAGTATCTCAAATTCCAAATAGGCCTCTACCCGTAGGAGCAATCCTGAAGAAACAAAGGAACTGCAAAGACAAGTTGAGGAGCTTTTTCAAAAAAGTTTGGAAAAAGAAGGAACACGAGTACATATCACATATTATGTATTAGTCCAATTGATGCAAAGGACGGAACTTGGAGGATGTATGGGGACGGTCGTTCCATGAATAAAATAATGGTAAAGTATCGTCATCTCATTATTCGTCTTATAATATGTTAGATCCATCATCAATGGCATGGTTCTACAGTCTTTTCAAAAATTAATTTGAAGAGTAGTTACCATCAAATTATAATGAATCCCCGTGATGAATGGAAAACTGCTTTTAAGGCCAAGTATGGTTTATATGATGGTTAGTGATGCGTTTTGACTTAACTAATGCATCTAGTTCCATGAGAGTAATGAACCATATCTTTAAGAGATTCAAGACCAAAGGTTATGATGAGGCTTACTTAAGGGCTGCCCTGACAGTGGAGTTTGAGGAAAACGCAAAACAGGAGGAAGTGGTCCGGAGACAAAGATCAAGGGCATTGTGGCTTAAAGAAGGGGACAAAAACACCAAATTATTTCATAGAACTGCAAACTGTCATAGAAGGTTTAATAACATTGATAGGTTGGTTAGTAAAGAAACTACCTTAGATGAACCATTGGAGATCAAAGGAGACATCAAGTTTTACCAGAATCTTTACAAAGAAACAAAGGCATGGAGACCACTCTATAATACCAATGCAGAGCCTATGATCAATGAGGACGATAATAATATGCTTCAGTCAATTTGGGGAACAGGAAATTAAAGACTGTGTAATGGCATGTGCTGGGGACAAGGCCCTTGCCCTGATGGCTTCTCTATGGCATTCTTTATTCACTGTTGGGAGATGATGAGTAGTGAAGTGGTGGCTCTTGTTTAGAATTTTATGACCAAGGTTACTTCGAAAAATGTTCCAATTCTGCTTTCATTATATTGATACCAAAAATGTGGGGGGCTAAAGAGTTGAAGGATTTTAGACCTACTGATAGAGCATTTATAAAATTATCTCAAAAATCCTGACTGAAAAACTCAAGAAGGTAGTGTCAAAGTTGGTGGACAGCTTGCAGCTGGCATTCATCCATGGATGTCATTTTAGTAGGCTAATGAATGTGTAGATGTGAGAAAAATTACAAAGGCCCCTGGCATCTTATGTAAGGGAAGATGAGAAGGCATATGATCATCTTAACTAGGAATTCTTATGGAGGACATTAGAGAAGAAGGGCTATGGTAATAGACGGATTAATTGGATAAAGTTCTGCTGTAAGACAGTAAATTTCTCAATCTTGATCAATGGTTCACCATCTAGTTTTTTCTCTTCTAAGAGAGGCCTCAGACAAGGGGATCCTCTCTACCCTTTTCTCTTTATTTTGGCAATGGAAGGTCTAATGAAATGTTGGGAACAGCTCAGGTTAATAATTGGATCAGGGGTTTAAATGTTAAGCCTGGAGACGGTCTTGGTCTGTCTATTTCCCACCTTCAATATGCTAATGATACATTGGTGTTTTGTGATGCAAATAGTGACCAAATGAAACATTTGAGAGTTATATTCATTTTGTTTGAAGCTATTTCTGGACTTCATGTCAACTAGGGGAAAAGTCTTGTTTACCCAATTAATGAGGTTCAAGGTATTAACAGTCTGGCCAAAAATTTTGGGAGGGAGATAGGAAAACTGCCTACTACTTACCTTGGCATGCCCATGGGTGCTAAGAGTAAGTCACAAAGTATTTGGAATGCTATCCTAGAGATGTGTGAAAACTTGTCTATTGGAACAGTCAATATCACTCTTTTGGAGGTAGATTGACTTTAATCAACAATGCCAACTTATATGATGTCCTTATTCCCCATGCCAATGAATACTGGCATGTTATCAAGAAACTGGATGCAATCGGAAGGAATTTTCTCTGAAATTGTGAGAACAGGAAGATTCACTTAGTAAAGTGGGAATCTATTATAACTTGCAAGGAGGAAGGTGGAATGGGAATAAGAAATCTGAAATCACAAATCTATAGCCTCCTATCAAAATGGTTATGGAAAATTTGCAACTGTGGAACAATCTCTATGGAAAGAAACTATTATAACAAGGTATGGGATGGATGGTTACTGGACCACCACCAAGGCACCTATGGGCTATGACTCCAGAGTCCACATGGTGTTGGCTTATGGAGATCAATTAGGAATCCGTAGCCCAAAATTATCAAAAATTCCAAGATTAAAGTAGTAGGCAAGGAAGACCTTATTCTGGGATGAAATCTGGTCTGGGCAACACTCTTTGAAGTCTCAATTTCCTGACCTTCACTTTTTGAGCCAGCAGAAGAATTTCACAGTTATGGAGGTAAGGGCCAACCCCAAGGAATTTCAATTTCAGAAGACTTCTTAACGATTGGGAAGTTGATAGATTAACAGAATTCTACAAGACTTAGGAACAGGTCCAAGATCTCACCACAAATGAAGACAGCTTAATTAGATGAAAGACTAGCTGGGAGGATTCTCTGTTAAATCTGTTTATAACTGTTTCCAGAGCACCTATTCACAAGGCGGGTGTTGGCCTTGAATATGATATCGGAAGTCAAAATCCCACACAAGGTAGCATGCTTCACATTGTTATTGGCAAGACAAGTTGTCTTAACTCAAGATACACTAATTGAAAGGGGTTTTCTGTTCCAGCTATTGTTGGTGTGGTGAAGAAGCAGAAGCAGAGACAGTAAACAATCTCATTTTACACTGTAAAGTGACGGATCAATTATGGCAGATCGTCATCAACTTGAGGGGAATCAAGTGGACTATGCCAAGGAGTACACAGGAAGTTTTAGCTTTGCTAGAACAGAGATGGTAATCTGTCAGGACACGGAGAGATAAAAAATTGTCCCAGCTTGCATATGGTGGACAATCTGGAAGGAGAGAAAACAAAGATGCTTTGAAGACAAGAGCAATCCTTTCCCAAAGATAAAGATGAATTGTTTAGCATTTTTTACTATTGGTGTATTCATGAATACCCTCATTTTGACTACTACTTGTAATTATTACTGGACTACTTTCTTGGAGTAGTTCTTTTGTTTATACTGCATATGTTGCCTGCTCAACAACCAAAAAAAGAGATCAAAGAGCCTAGGAATGATGTTGCTCGAAAAAGTTCCAACGTAAATTGGTTGAAAAGTGAGATAACAATATCAAGTTCTTCTCTTGCACACCCAGTACTCATTAAAAGATATAGCTTCCTTGAAAATATATAAAATAAAATAAATGGACAGGTGTTCATGAGGATAATCAAGTTAGGGAAAAGATTCTACGATATTTGCATACAGACATTGTATAAGGAAAAGGAAGTGTTGAGGCAAGGAATGGAGGTGTTGAATTGCGAAGTATTAGCTATGAAGAGAAGAGCTTGAAGGGAGAATTTTAAAAAACACTTTTATTTCAAGTCTTTTGAGTTTTTTGAGAAAAAACTTTGAGTTCTAATAATGATATCTAACATGGTGTAGATTGCCTGGGTGATTAAGCACTTCGACCAAATAGTCTCAGTTATACATTTTCCAAATATGATTGGGACATGGTAAACAATGATGCAATGAAGTGTAAGGATCACTTCCACCAATATGGATCCTTATTCCCTCTTTCATGGCCACATATCCTTCCGGGTATGGAATGGGGAATCCTTTTTTACATGAATCCTATTTTCATTCCTCCTTAATATCCATTTTTTCTCAACAATATCTTCGTCATTTGATTCCATAGAACTCCGTTAGATAGGAACAGATCTGATAAATATCGTTAACCCTCAAAAAGAGTATAAGAATGGAAAGATCCATTAGATAAAGACTGTGAGAGGACGCCCTTGTTTTAATTGCTCTACCACATATGTTGTAGTTATTTTATGTGTTCACCTTGAAAGTTAGTGGTTTTCCCGAGATCATCAGAGTTCTTCACCAAATTAGATAGAGTGGGGACGATTAGATATTTTTTCATCTTGAATCTAGCACCCTCACAAGTACTATTCCTCATAAAAGAATCTTTCAAAATCTGTCACCCTTGGAGAGATAGAAGCTTTAGTTACTCATATAATCATGATTCCAGGGAGGGGAGGGGGGGGTGTATGGTAAAGATTTTCAACTTAGAACTCTGGTAGGGATGTAGAAGATTGTGGCAGAGCTGTTGTCGGTAAAATTGAGGTCGGTAATGGATATAAGCTCACATCTAGCAATCAGAATGCTCTTTTGTGAAGGAGAGTAACTCTGGATGCAAGTATACTTGCTAATGAGATAATAGGCTCTAGAATGAGATGTGATACACCATCATTACTAATTAACATCAAAAAGGTTGATGACAATTGCATTGGAATTTCTGGTTATACATCCTTTTCAGGAAGAACTTGGGGAAAAATATAAGAGGTGACAATATCATTGATTATCCACTACGAGATTCTCCAGATTTGCATTCGACCATATGTCTGCCAAGAATCTTTTTATTCTGGTTTAAACTGTATGTTTGAGTAGGGGCATGTGTGAGATTTAGAGAATTCTAATTTTAGAGAACCCAAACTGCCTTAAAATACAAATATTTAGTTTCATATTAAGTGGGTGTTTGGAGTGACTTATTTTTAGTGACTTTTGGCTTTTAAACTATTTTTTGGTTTTGGAAGTGTTTGGATAACACAAAAAGTGTTTTTAAGCACTTTCACACTGAAAAGGTACAAAAAAAAAAGTCACAAGTTGGGTGTCCCAACTTATGACTTTTGACTTTTAACTTATAAGTCACTTTTTAAAAGCCAATACAAACACCCTAAATATGCTAAATAAAGTTGGATGGATGAATACAGATGATTCATATAGCCGACTCCAGCTAATTAGCAACTGTAATACAGATTTATTGATCGATTAGAGTAGATGAAATAGATCTATTGTCATCGTTGATAGATAGGTGGAACAAACCATAGATAGAGGTTTCTTGAGAGGCAGTGAGGTAAACAGTGGTAGAACGAGAAGACACCTCTATTTCAGTCTTCAATAGCAGGTGTCTTCTAAGGCACAGATAAGACAGGTATGATTCACATGCAGAGCATGATGTGATTTAAAGTAGTATCAGAACTACATGTAAGCCTGGAAAATGTAGAATTATTACTGGTTGGAGAAGTAAAAAAACACACCAGAATTAACATAGGTTTGTGGTGTAAATTGGCTAACATCCCGGCCACATATATATCATTATTTTTGGGCCTATCTCCAGAAGGAAAATTAAAGTACACTGAACTAAGACTGCCAGTGATACAGTCATACAGAGAATCAAATTAAGGTTGGAAGGGTGGAACACGCATTCCTTGTTTGAGAGCGACACAATAGTTCTCAATCAACTCTCTAGTCTGGAAAGCATCCTGGAGCATAGATTACTTACTAATGATGAGCTTCTTCAAAAAGGTCATTTGGCTATGGAGTCTAAGGTAACAAAGAATGAGGAATAGCATTGAGGAAGAGGCCTCCAGTACAATGGTTGAAAAGTGGGGATAAGAATACCAAATATTTTCACAGAATTGCTACAGCGCATAAGAGACTTGACTCTACTGACACTTCAGGTGATGATGGGACTACCATCTCTGATCCAGATTCTATAAAGCTGAAAATTCAGAACTACTATCAGACTCTTTACAAGGGAACTATGACTTGGAGGCCAGACTTGAATCTTCAACAGATCAAAGGCATAAACAGAGAGGAGCAGGAATGGTTATAAAGACAGTTTGAAGACGAAGAAGTTCTTGAATGTATCAGATTATGTGTAAGTGACAAAGCACCAAGACCTGATGGATTTCCAATCTGTTGTTGTCAATCTTTCTGGGCATGTATTTAAGAACTCCTATCCTAATCTATTCTCTTCAAATGTGTTGTTGTTGTCAATCTTCTTCAAAGCTGGGAAGAAGCAGATGTAGGTGGAGAATCATACCAGCAAGCATATGGTAGACTATCTGGAAGGAGAGAAATGCTAGGTTTTTGATAACATAGAGGATAGTATAGAACAGATCAAATTGAATAGTATCTTGATTCTATGTTTTTGGTGTAATCAGATTTGGTCTAATGTCTAATGATCCTGTATCTATTATTGATGTGTTAGATTCATTATAGACATAGGATCTGGATTTACTTGTAAATATGGCCCTAGTACAGCCCATATACTGATCTGTTTCTATCAATATATACAAAGTTACCAATTTCAAAAAAAAAAAAAAAAAAAAGGGTGGTTGAAAGGTGTCAAGCTTCGCATCAGGTGAGGTGAGAATTTGGAAATCTATCATCTGCTAGTAATTTTTTGTTAAGCCAAAGCAGAACAAATTAGCTACATCAGCGTGATTCTTGTAACCTTTGAAGTAGTTTTGGATTGTGTGTGTGGATGGGAAGAAAAGTAGCCTATTCCCAAGATGCAGGCGCTAAACAGATCAGCTGCCAACAGTTTACTTGGCATGCCCTTGGGAAATAAACACAGAGATCTGGAAATATGGGATGGGGTAGTTGAAAAGACACAGAAAAAGCTAGCTATGTGGAAGTCTCGATATTTATCACTAGGGGGCAGACTAATTTTAATAAATGTTGTTTTAGATTCCTTGCCAACTTATGTTATAGCCCTATTTCTCATACCATCTGAAGTGGTGCAGAAGCTAGATAAACTGAGAAGGGACTTCTTATAGCTAGGAAATAAGGGAGGGGGGGGGAGTGTGTGGGCATGTTAATAGTAAACTGGAAAGTTGCTCAGCTTAACAAGATTTCAGGTGGTCCTGGTATAAGAATCCTGAAAACACAGAATGCTTGATAACGAAATGGATATGGAGATATGACGGAGAACATCAAACATTATGGAAAGAGGCTAAGTTGCTCAGACTCGAGTGCGGGTATCCGAGACGGATGCGAATCTGAGAGTCAGATTCGGCAAAATTTAAATTTTAAGATTCGGGGGTGCGAATCCGAGTATGGATACAGGTGCGGGGATACGGCTAATTGGTATACCTGGTATATATATAATATAAGGTGTAATATTATATATACATGGTATAATTGTTTATTATTTTTAGCGTACCTCCAAAAATAAATTATATCAATAACAACAATAATAATATATCTAGTATAATTAAATAAGTGGATATATATATTATATTAAAATATTACTAAAAATATTTATGAAATATATATAATAATGAATTGCATATTTTGGTATAATTACATACAAAATAAAAGGAGTATAATTGTTAAAGAAGAGAGAGAATATAATAAACATTAAAAGTATAATTTATTTTATAAATAAAAAAGGACACACTTATCTAGAGAAACCCTTCGTCTCTAGTTTTCTTTTTCAAGAAAAGTTGAAAAGACTCTACTTTTTCAAAAAAGATAAAAAAGATGTACTTCCTGTACTTTTTCAAGAAAAAACTCCTCATCTTTCTTCTTCTCCGTACTTTTTCAAGCTTCGTATATCTCCGCCTCCTCTCTGAAGAGGTCGCCGGAAACTGATCTCCTTTTCCCCAAATTTTTTCTCGACTCTGGTCAAAGTGTCCGGATCGGATTGACCGAATCCGACATGCACCCCGCACCAGTGTCGTGTCGAGACGGGTTCGCCTGCAAAAATGAAGAGTCCGCGCAACATAGGAAAGTGGTCATTCAAAACAAGTATGGGAAGAACAGTCCATGGTGCACCAATACTGTCACTAGCACTTCAGGTGTCCAAGTTTGGAGGTCAATAAAGGCCTTGTGGACCAAAATTCTCAGATACTGTCACTTGTAAGGTAGGCAATGGAAACAAAATTCTTTTTTGGGAAGATATATGGAAAGGACAGATGGCATTGAAGAACTCCTATCCTAATCTATTCTCTTTTTGCACCAATCCTGGGGATGATAATTGGTCCAATCATGGGTGGGACATCTCCTTCAGGAGATATTTGAATGATTGGAAGTGGATAGATTGGCTCAACTCTTACAAGAAATCAACAGCTTCAAAGGCACTACTCCGATCCCCGACACAATCATATGGAAACAAGTTAATGATGGTAAAAACTCTGCGAACTGACTACAAAAAAAGAAGGGAGCAGCCAGGATGTGGGATAGAACCATGGAAGCAGATCTGAAAAAGTTTGGCACCAACTAAGGTTAGATGTTTTTCAGCACCAACTAAGGTTAAATGCTTTTCTTGGCTGGTGGCCAGGAAAGCATGCCTTGCACAGGAAATTCTGAAAAGAAGGGGGTTTCAAATAGTATATAGATGCTTCTTATGTAATGAAGCAGAAGAAACTAATAGCCATCTGCTTCTGCACTGCAAGATAACTGCACAAATTTGATCCTTATTCTTAAGTCTCACAAACAAAATGGACAACGCCAGAACATGTTGCAGATCAGTTGAGTTGATGGATTAGGAGAGGAGGAAACAAGAGTCAAAAGAAGTGGTGGAGAACAATCCCAACTTGCATTCAGAAAGTTAAATGAAATTGTATTATATCCTATGAGTTTTGGTGTAAAGAGGAATGTATAGATGAAGTAGAACAGATAATTGATCTACTAGGTTCCCTGTAACTTCTCTTTTGTATTTAGTTTTTCTGGTTCAATATTTATGGGGTCTTCAGCTTTAAGGTATGTTGAGGAAGACAACATTACCAGTTTCAAAAAACATAACTCATGGGGTGAAATTGCATCGTAGTGAGTTGATGTTGCTTGTGTAAAAAAGCAAGGGAAGGATCATCAGCTGCTATATTGCAATTCTGCAATGGAACATATTCAATATTTAATTTATCATGGGTACAACCTATGGCAGTGGCAAAAGCTGTCGCAAGTTGGGCAAGAAAGCTGAACTCCAGAAAGAAAGAAACATGGAATGTAGCTCCTTCTTGCATTTTTTGGTTGATTCCACAAGAAACGGCATAATTTTGAAGGTATGGAAAAGCACGTGAGGCCTTCATGAGGTAGAGATAAGGTCTATGTAAACTCCACCCTCCCCAAACCCCACCTGTGGAATTTCACTAGTATTTTGTCATTGGAAAAGCACATAAGGAGGGCTAAGAGATCATTTTTCTTCCATTTATACTTTTGGTGCAAAAATAATTCCCGTACTAAAGTTTTGATGTATTTACAATTGCATGTAAGTTGAGACCATCTTAGTTCAATATTAATAGAACATCTTCATATACACCCCCGAAAAATAATATACATCAACCCCACATACGCTGTAAAAACTCTCAAATCATAGAGATATTTTGTACGCAAGATAAAACAACTTGACTCTATGATCTTTAGCAGACCCATAATGTCACAGAACACTTGCTGCTAAAGAAGACAACAAAGAATCTAGATAGAGTGGCATTGTCATACACTACTACATACAGAGTTCAATATCCTAGCAAGTGCAACAACTTTCAAACAACTTAGATCAGAAATAGAACAAGACATTGCACAATAGAAGTGAAAGAAACGAATTCAATGGACCCTCTTTTTATTGTTAGAATGAATGCAATGAAACTTACAATGCCACAGCCTGTTTAACCCATGAAAAGAGCTTCAATTTTGCTTTGTATCCTCCACAGTATCATCAGAATCAGAATCACTGGCATTATAGCCTAAAAAGGAAGAAAAGATGAACACCACACAATAACAGTGAACCAATATAAAAGTTAATCAATAAAAAATAGCAAACTGATAAAATCAGTAAACAGAAAATCTACATACCTGGGCGTTTATCACTCACTTTCCATGCCGATGACCGACTCTTTGAAGCTCGGGTAATCCAAGCTCTTCCCTGTACCCAAATTGACCAATCAGTAGAAGCACTTCCCACATCCTCAGAGACAGCAAATAGAGACGGAAAACCGAAAAACTGTCAATGTTTCAACCAAACCTAAAACTCTACTTCTGGGCAGTGGAAAGAGTGGAACTATTTTATTTTGACTGCTTTGAAAACTTTGGGCAACTTCTAATAAATAGATTTATGAAATTGAACAGGCACACTGTGGTTATTCACTTCTTTGATTATAGAGAAGATAAGTAAGCATGTAAATGTTGGTACATCCTCTTAATCATGTGTAACTTCATTAAGAATAAACTAAGCACTTAAATCATGCTAATTTTTCTTCTCCTTATCTTAAATTATTAAAGAGTTCAAGTTCAATTGGATTGTTGCTATCTTCACATGATGGATACTTTCTGTTAATTATGGGTTTCTTCTAGTAGTATTTATAAGGCACACACGAGCTTGAATGTTTGAAGATATTTCATGTGCTTGACAATAATAAACATTTGTTGTTGGCCATTTATCCCATTTTCACCCTTGTTATCGAAACTAATGTAAGACCAACATATTTGGAGGATTCTTCTGACAAAATAAAAAATATCTAATTGTCAGTGAAGTTATTTCATCCTTTTTTTTTCCAAAATCCAAAAAGCTCTTCCTACTTGGAATAGGTAAGAAGGTTCAGCATTTAATAAAGTCAACTTTACCCTGTATAAGCACAAAGAGTGTCAAAACTTCAAGTGTAAGAACAGTTCAGACTGTGCTCTTTCAACAATACGTTTTATGGTGGTTTTCTCTGTTCATATCTTGTCAATGGAAAACAAGGATCTCTACACCAGGTTATTTATAAATCACCAAGTTCTAGATTGTTAGCAAACTATGAGCAACTATAATTGAACTAAGACAAGGAATAAATGGAAGAAGATCATAGGAAGCAAAAATCAAACACCTTCTGTGCATCTTTGGATATACCATAGCCACTAAAATACATCTGACCAACAAGGACCTGCATGTTAGCGTCACCAGCTTTCGCCTCCTTGAGAGTATCGTGGAACCATCGCTTGACACAGTCAGCCACCACGTCAGCAAGAGGTAGCCGCCGCTGGTTCGACGAAGAAGTATTGGAATTGGAATTGGAGTTAGAGCTTGCTTCTTCCATGTTCTTCTTCAGCTTCAGCCGCCGCTCCGATGAATCGCCGTCGACCACCGCCCTAAACTTTGCGGCCACAGGGGATGGAACTGACCTAATTCTGGATGCGGGTTTGACTTGGGTCGGGCGCTGGATTCTGTTGGAGCTGATTATTCTGGCAAAATCTTGAATTCTATTTGGTGAAGGAAGCGATTTCCCCATAAAACGTCGCAGAAAAAAACCCCACTAGGCCACTACTTTTTGAATTTTCAGTAATTGCAATGCCCCTAACAAGGAAATATTTGGGTACACCCACAAAATTGATTTAAAAAATACAAATTAGATCTTAATGTTCTTCTCTTTTTTCTTTTTCTTTTTTAAAAAATGTTTTTATATTGCTTTAGATGTTGAGACTTGGGGCCGCACTCATAGATATTCATTTAGTTTGTTTTCTTTAATCAAGTGGCAATAGAAGATGTCTTGATATCCACAAATTAATTTTATTTTTTAAAAAGGTTCATTATTGTTGATTTTTTGAAGATTAAAATCTTAATATGTGTAGCTAGCTTTTATCGACGAAATTAAAATTACAGCTTTTATTTCTTTTGTACAAGTACTTTGCAAAGATGAAATAATAAATTTGTTGCATGTCATATAAAAAAAAATAACCAGCAGAATCTTAATAACTGACACAATTACTTGTAATAATTTTTTTGCACAACTCTTTTGGTTATAAGATCAATTGTAAGAAAAACGATGTGTTTAGGATTAAGAAGTGACGATTGACGAGGAGTGACTCATTATTCTCGTAAGAAGTGAATGGAATATTGAGTGGAGCTTTATATTTAGGGTTTACAATAGATACTTTATATACCTAGGTATAAAAATATAAATATGGTTACGAGTTAACAGTTTATTTAATAAGGTAATTGTGTAATCTGTCCCTCTACTGCAAAGTCGCTAATTATAATTTTTTAAATTCATTCACCAACTGTGAATCTGATAGCCACTACTAATAATCCAATTTTGTAATTGGTCTATCAATTATGGCTTGATTTTGAACAATCGTAGTAAATATGTTTCTTAATGAAGTCTTAGCTCATTATTGGTTGTAGGATTTGACATAAATATCAAAAAATAGAATCATATCAAACTAATTTGATTCATCGGTATGAATATAATTTTATTTTATTTTTAAAGTTTGGTAGTTTATTTGAGGCAACCGATTCTTGGGTTCACCGAAGAACTGAACTTGTGTTCCATAATTGGAAATCTAAAATTCTACATAGTTGGAAATCTCTTCTATAGAACAAATTGCTCAACTTCTTGACATCACTATACTCGATCTTAACTTTGAACACTTTTGTTCATGATATTTGTTGCTGGATTTGTTGAGTAACGAAGTTGTTCCTTCCTTGGGGTCTTGTGTTGTTTGTGAATAAGAAGAATGGTTCTATGTGAATGTGTATGATTATAAACAGTTGAAGAAGGTTACCATCAAGAATAAGTATCATATTTCATACATTAATGATTTAGTTAACTAACTTCATGACGCTTTGATGTTTTTGACGATTAACGTGAGGTCAAGATATCACCAATTGAAGATTAGGGATTTAGACGTCCCTAAAACATCTAAATCAAGATTAGTAGGTGGATCAACTACTTAAGAGTTCTTAGACCCAAATTAATGCGCTAAACAAACATGGGACAGGTCAAAGATCCATACGCTCAAAAGGCAATATATATTCATAAATTTAGGTCAAAAGTCATATTACACACATTTATATATATATATATATATATACTAGATGGTTCTTGCCGGTGCTAAGCACGGGCTCAACAATTTAAATTCTGATATAATTTATTGTGTTTGATCTACCTAGGAAATATGTTCGAGAAATCAAGAACCATAATAAACATTTTTATTCAAAAAATTACATAAGACAAAAAATAAAAATACGAATAATAAGTAAAAGTTTTTATAAAGATCAACAATCTTAGTGAGCTCTAGCTTTGAATCGATCAAGAAGTTACTAAATTCCATCAACCTATTTTTGTTTATAGCTTTTGTTCTTGCACTTGAACTCCACTCTGAGCAGTCTTTACCCCAGGAATAAATATAGTTGTGAACTACCAGGACATGGTGGGGAGGGACCTTACATTTAGAAATTTTATAGAAATCTTCACCAACATGTTCACTACTCTTCATCTTGATCACACTATATATATTGATCCACAAAAGTTAGTACATTTTCATCTCTATGAGTGAGCAACTGAATTACAAGAAGTAATAATATTTGTCATGATGAAATACTATTGAAAGACCTGAGAGTTAGTTCATACATACATTGCAACAGAAAACCATACATACTCAATTTATATTTATATAAGATACCTTGAAATGATATTGGCTCAAGCTTGAAAAAACGAAGAAGATGGTTTCCTGAATCATCAACCATTTCAAGCCTTAAAACATTTCCATTCAAATTATCAAAAAATAATCAAGCTCGAAATAATTGATTAGGGGGCATGATCTGGACTTTCTTTTGTTGTTTCTATTAAGTCATTGAAGGGTAGATTGGAGTTTATGTGAGTTCGTTCTCGACTGCTTTTGTATTTACTTTGAGAGCCTATTTGAGAGTGCCTATCCATTTTTCTTTCTTTCTTTAATCTATTGAATTTATCAGTTGAAGAAAGATCATTTTTTTGGATTCTTCATTGTCATCAATAGCTATAGATGGCTACTGATACAGTTTCACCAGATCATCCTACACCCGCCTCTGAGTTAAGCTTCTGTGAATTATCGCTTCATGTTGCTAACGAATTTAGTCAGATTTTTACCAAAACATGTTTACGTCTCTTCTTTGGGTACTTTAAATGGGTACATATGTTGACAACTTAGTTGAAGTACCATTCTTGGTTGTTTGGTTATAGATAGAGTTTTGCAGCAAATACACTATTTACTGTATCATCTCTAATGTTATGTGTTGAGTTTTATTAACACAACTCAGATTTTAGAATTTATATTGTGACCCAATTTTTGAGTTCAAGGGTCCTTGTTAATAATGTAGTTTTGATTTTACTATTATAAGGATAATAGGGTGATGAACCTCCTCAGTCCCTGCTATCTCTACGAAAGCAAAGAGAGAACTCCAATGTTCAAGTGCATTTTACTAGAATTCCAAACACGTAAGTAAGGACTTCTCTATGGAAGATGATAAAACTACATGACAACATAATAAAAAAGGATTTGAAATGAAATGCACGGTAGCTTAGCAACCTAGAATATGAATTTAAGGTACAGAGTTGTCGAGAAGACGACGTCTTTTTAATTCAGCTCTGTTTGCTCATTGTTGAGCTAAAAAGACATATTTTTTCTCGGGTGGTATTAGTTTAAATAACTCACTCGTCTAGCTTTCTGGTTCAGTGCATACATTTTCAGAGGTGTGATCATAATTATAACTCCTCTCTAACATTGCTATAACTTTTCTGTTCCAACGAATATTCTTCGGAAAAAAATCCAGTCAACCATAGTCCATATGTTTAATACTATTTAGTATGGTTATATGGTGATATAAATTCAACTTTAAAGGCACATTTCATAGGTAAAAACAACTCAGATAATTATAAACATACGATCTTTATACATAGATAATAAAATCAGTGAAAAGGGAGATAGGCATATCCAAGATGATCAAACCAATCTTGACATTGACGTATTACCAGCCAAAAGAGCACCATAGACCTCGAAAACTTGACATTTTAATGCGAAGAAGCTGACTGGGAAATTTAAATCCTGCAGAAGATGACACTTACCAAAGTTAAGAAGGTTAAACACACACAAAGACAACAATCACCACAACAGACCTAAAGACTCCCAAAACAACTTAGGCTTCAAAATTGGAGGAATATTTAAGAAAATGACTAACCAAACCAAAAGCATGGATTGATTTAGATGAAATCCAAGCATCTCATTGTGTCCTAAGTGGAGTATCACCTAAAATTCTAAAAAAGAGCTAAACTCGGCAATTCAAAGAGACGAGATAGTCTAAGGAAGTTCACAACAGCCGAATTCACATATTTTAACAGATGTAAGATAAGTGAGATTATGAATTTTTTTTGTTGCTCAATGATGCATTGTTCTCACTCTTTATGTGATCTTCTATCCTCCTCCAATACCATGGCAAGCTTCTCTCGTTCTAATTCATATTGATGAATGAAGAATAAGCAGTTATGAGCTACGTCAATGCAAGAGAAGATTAATCTTCTACTCTTAACAAAAACAAACAAATAGTAATACTGGAAGGAAGCATCATACATGTCTGAGCTAGATTTCAATAAGGATTAAGAAATAGAATCAATTACATATACTTTCAAGTTTCAAGCACCCCTTTTCAATTTTTTTCGTGCAACAACACAATCAGAAAGCAACTACTTATACAAGTTTTAAAAAAATTGCAAGTAGGAAGAGCCATCCAAATATATACTCACTTGACTCATGTTTATAAACAAATCAATGACAACTATGTTTCAATCCTAAACAAGTGGGGTGTGTAATCACAAGCACATATATTCAAGCAAAATTATCAGTGCATGGATCAACTAAATGGGAGGATTCTAATTCTTAAAGGCTTTCTTTTGACTTTTGAATCTCTTATATTAGAATATGTGATCCATAAAATTAGTGTTCCTTTTTATTAAGCCATGGAATGATGGTAATCAGTCACTTAAACGTGTTAAAATATAAAGGGAATGGAAAAAAACATTAGTCATCTCCTTCCTAGAACCTGTTCCAAATTCTACTAATATGAATAATATTGCAACCCTCAAAAGAGTAATAGCAGTATCTATGTAATTTTTTCTTTTCTTTTTCTGATGGGTAAAAGGACATCATCTTATGTTTGTTCAAATATTTTAACAAGTTAAGCTATTAGTTCAATATATGAAAGGCATTGTGTTGTGTTTGTTGAAGAATGTAAGTATATTGTTGTTGTAAAAAATAACAGAGACAAACACTGCACAATGAATCTAAGATCTACACGATTTTAAAATTATAATTTTTTCAGTGTGAAACAAATTAATTAAAGATAACAGTTTTTTAAGATCAAACAAATTCAATAGGTGAATCAAAAAGGCTTACTATTAGTAATAAATCACAACATCTAATACAAAGTTTACAAGTTTGATTAGGTTTTTAACATGAAAAGGCAAAAGTGAAACTAAAGAGAGCCTAAACTTGAAAGAAACCTCGAGTTGATGTCATGTTGCTGCATTTGTTTAGGAGTAGAGAATAAAAGGTCAACCGATCTTTCTAGAGCTCTACTTTAATGGCTCGCTGCATAATTATTGCTCCTTCTTGAATGTTTTAAGAAGGAGAATTGAAGGAGTTCTCTGTTTTGTTTTGCAGAAGAAGCAAAAATTGAGAGAATAACTTACCCTAATTCGGAAGATATTGTAAAATTGAACTTGAAGGTGCCAAGAAATTAGGTTTGGAAGCAAAAAACTGGAGATTTTGAGTTGTTCTTGTATTTGTCGGTGAAAGAAAGTGCAGAAATGGTTGCTTCGAGAACTATGTGGAATATTTTTATTAGTGTGAAATGACCAATATACCCTTGGTCGTCCTCCTCTTCATGTTTCTATATAATAGAAATTTGATATAATTAATTTCTGATGGCATAGTACTACCTATTTCTGATAGGAGCAACATGGGTTCTCTCATAAGATTAGAACTTTGTGCAACAAAAACAATGGTGAAATTAGAAGACGATGCAGTAGCCAAATCATTATTCATTGAACTTTCAGATAAGTTATGCTTTCTCATTTTAGCTCTCTTTGCTCGACGGCGTGCCAGAAGAATCTCTTTTTCCTCAGGTGGCATCAATCTGTATAGTTCGCGTCTCCTAGCATTTCTATCCGCATTTGATTTCTAAAAAGCATGCACATTTTTATGGTTTCTATTACTTGACATTTTTGGGATCAAAATAATTTTACACAAAATAATTATCTGGTAAATAATAATAATAATTTTAAATAAGGGATTAGTTGAGTAATACTTACCACACACTGAGAGAAAAGTGAAACACAGGAGCGGACAACTACTACAATGAATTGAGAATTCTGTAAAGTTAATAATTCAAACCATATATTAAATCTAATTTAATAGACATGTATGACTGGAAAAAAAAATGATAAAAACGTAAGGCTGATTTAAATAGTAATGCATAAGAGAATATGGAATGAGAATAGTAACAAACAACACATAGTTCTTTTTTTCCATTTAAGTCTAAATAATTGATAAATAGAGAATAACAAACAAGAATTATTGTGCAATCCATGTACTGGGACAAAAGAACCAAGTTGCAAGCTTTCTATGACAACACTACATCAACTGGGAGTTTCATTGCACGAAAAATCACTTCATGATTCATGCAGCATTAAGGAAAAAAGAAAATGCATTTTTGCAACAATGTATCTTTCAACCTATGTTTGCTCAAACTCTTCAAAAATGTCAGTGGGTGCGCGTCAAATTCTCCAAATATAGTATATTTTTGTAGAATCCGACACGTGTGCGACATTCAAAGTGAAGAGCCTACGCAACATAGCTTTCAACATACCATAATATTGTTATTTTCTAACGTGGTCAATGAAGATTCATATAGCCGACCCTACATGTTTGAGACTTGGGCATAATTGTTGTTATCGTTATTATTGTATTTCAAGATTGTTGATTGTTGGCTTTTAGGTCCCTGCCTATTTGAGATTTTGGTAAAGCTATGAGCTTTAGAGAAAAACTTGTACTTTCAGCCTATTTGAATTGCAACTGTCTTGATTAATTTTGCCAAGAGTGTAATTTATATAGATCTAATGGATAACTGAAAGCGATGGACTTTTATGTGAATAGCATGAAAAAGACATTGATGTAAATACAAAAAATTTAACGTGCTAATCCAACTTCCTTGAAATCATAATTCCTAACAGATAGCTATATGAATAAGAAAAAAAAAAGATAAGTATATGAGAGAAGGACAAAAAAATTGATGAAGAACTTACCTGAAATTGAAAGAACAGAAGACAAAACAAACTTGATATAATAGGAAGATGAACTATCTGTGAGAAGAGAAGATGAAGAGTTATTTAAAGGTATGATGAAAATTTCTAGACAGAAGATATTTTGTAATTGTGTGTTTAATATTCTGCCACGTGGAAGGGATTTAATGGACAAGTAAAATATTATATTTTATACATAAAAAATAAATTAAATATATAATAAAATGACAATTATACCCTTGAATATTGCAAGAATACCTCCTTGTTAGGTTTAGTTTTTTTTTATATAATTATAAATTATTATTTATTATTTTTTTCATTAGAGATTTTGAGATTCAGACAAAATGAATGAAACATATCAGAGATTAAAATTTCGTTCAGGAAGATGAGCAAGTCTCCATTGATGATGAAGCAAGAAGTTTGTTGATCATAAAATTGTCTTGATGTAAGATCTGAAATGAATAACAATTTAAGTTCTGATAAAGAAGAAGAAATTGAAAATCTTATTTCTAGAATCTGATGAAATTGAAAAAAATGGAAAGAACAAAAAGTCAAAAATCTAGAACTTTAACAATATTGATGACCTCGTCACTGATGGCCGCCTCCACCAAGCTAGCTACATTCTCGAGTATCAGCAACTCTACAATCGGTACACTTTGTGTCTCGCACATCTGCAAGAATTTATCAAAGAATTCGAATCGAGATGATTAAATTGAAAAAATGAGCGCGTCACTGATGGCCGCCTCCACCAAGCTAGCCAAAGAAGTCGAATCGACGCCTGAGCCTCCTCACGCAGGCCACCATACGAAACTGTTTTCTCTCTGATTTCAATCATTTTGGTATGGGAGTCAACCGTGATACTCAAATCTCTGGACCCATACGTCCGAACATCAAGCAAGGGAGCGTCGTGGAACCTAACCAGCCTGAGCGAAGGAACGTTGAACGAGTTTCGTTGTCGAAGAGACGAATCTTCAATTTCAAGAAGATGAAGTTGCGACTCTTCAATTTTTTCAAGAAGATGAAGTTGTGACTCTTCGATTTCAAGAAGATGAAGTTGCTTTGGATCTTCTTTTCGATGATTTTATTTTAGGAAGAAGAAGATGAAGCCATGCATTGGGTCTTCCTTTCTGTACCATTCTTCTTTCCTTTCTATCTATTTTTTTTTAATTTAAATTGAAAATTGAAAGATGCTTCTACACATATAGCTAGCCATTTACGATTTTGCCCTTCAATCACATCATATTTTTCGAAATTGCCATTGGTCGTCCTTGGTCTTCACCTTTCTATATTATATATATATATATATATATATATATACACACACACACACCACACGGTTCTTGGCCCCCATTCTTTCTCTCCTTAGGAGTTATTGGTTTCATTTTCATTTCCAAAAAGTGTAAGGTAAGTATTTGACAATATTGTTTTTATGAATTTAGCATGAAAGAGTTTGTATATGTGATTTGGGATATATTTATGTATTCAAACACCATATTTTAATCACATTTTAAGTTAAGTTCTGGGTATAATCTTGTGAATATCGTTGTATTCACTGATTATATGTTGTAATGAGCTAATAGTTATGATTGGATTGATTTCAAATAAAAAAAATAGCAAGAAAAGACCCGTAGGATGGATTGGAATGTAAAGCAAAGTAATACAAGTTAAAACGGAGTAAAAATAGCTACAGGAGAACCGTGAGATGAATCTGACGCCCCATTTGTACAAACACTAAATTTCAAAGACTCAACAAAAGGAGGCAAGACTTGAGATGGAAACCTGTGAACTAGAGCTTGTGAGTGAGCCTCGTGTTGCGTCTCCCTATCTATTAGATTGAGTTTGACCTACTCAAAGCAGAGTCCAATCGAAATTAAAATTTCAACTATATTATGTATATGTGTGCGTGTGTGTCTATTTTTACAACGTTTAGAGTTATGAGTTGCTTCAACTCATTAATAGAGGATTATAACTTAGTTTTAGAGGTTAGAATTCACTGTTCTTAATTTTTAGGGTTTATTGTATAACTTTAATAGATTCTTGTGGATAGAAAAATATTATCTAGCAAGAGCTACATTAATTAATGATTTTTAATTCTTTTTATATTCATGTTCTCTAGTAAAATAATTCATTATAGTTATTATTTTTCGCTAGTTATGAGTAGCTAAACTCATTACTAGGATTATGAGACTTAGAATATGATGATGATAAAAAATTATTTATAGTAAATATCTTTTCATGAAGGGGTTTCATTGTGTATTACGTTTTTTTGTTTGTAATTAACATATTTTTAAAATTGTTGACAACATTATAAAGAACTCACATATATTTTAATATGCTTGACCATAGAAGTACATATCAGGAAAAAAAAAACCATTAACAAGAATTTGGTGCTCCCAATCACCACATAATAACTAGAACTAGAAAGATGATAGTTTATTTGAAACTTTTGATGCATGAATAAATTATTTTGACACTAACGTATCGAGAAAAAAAACTTAGGATGTTATTCTCTTAATTGGGCCGAGAGGCTTTAAAAGACTTATAGATTTGTCAGTTTTCCACAATGAATACACTTGAATGAATTGATAGTAAAATATTTGTTTGAGTTTTGATATTTAAGAACTGTAACCCTAGTTCGCCTTTATTGTTTGATAAAATCAAAGTAGTTAGTGGATTCTCATAAAACCCTTCAATTTTTCAATAATAGTTAATGATTTGAATCTCAACATCAGATTATAAAAGAACTCTAGTACCGGAGTACGCTCTATGTGGGATTCAACCTCAACATAGTTGGGCTACTACATTTTACATCGATCGCTTTAATTCCATAAATATGGTGTAGTTTGGGCAACATCAAAATTCTGATGTTGTTGTCGGAGAGTGTAGTTTAGAGTTTTATAATTTGTAAAAATTTATAGATAGCTATTATTATCTTTTGAAGATTACAATGGATTTGTTTTTGTCCATTGTAGGAATTTTTTATATTTAATGTCTGATACTAAGTGTTAATGATCTCCCATGATTCTAATTGACCCAGAAATAGAAAGAATATTGCGATGACGAAGACTGAATTTTGCAATGAATAAAGAGAATGAACATGAGTTGATAGGTGAGGTTGATTTACAAGTGGGTCATGCTAGGGCCATTAGACCTCCCACACTTATTAGAAATTCTACTTTTAACATCACCAACACGATGTTACACCTAATGGATATGGATGATTTATTCGATGCTCTACTTTTTTAAGATCCAAATAATATCGTAAAGACTTCGCATGATATGGCTAGCTTACAACCTTCCCTGTATATTTTAAGAAGGAATTAGACTGAGGTAATTCCTATTTTCTGTTATTGGGGAAGCAAGTACATGACTTGCGGAGTAATGTAAAGCATCCATCACTATCAGACAAAATTTACAAAAGAATTTTTGAAGAGGTTCTTTCCTCCAAGTAGGCGTATTCATCTTAGGGATGAGATAAACAATTTCATATAAGTTCCGGATAAAACACTACATAAAGCTTGACTGAGATTTAAAAAAAAATACAATTCAATGTCCTATCACAATCTACCAACTAAGGTGTTGCTAAAGTACTTCTATAGATTGTTAGATGCAGTCAACAAGTCCACATTATTGGAAAATAGATCTATAACAAAAACATATTAGCAACGATTATACAATTGTTGCAATAACACATCTATTATAAGTCTCTTAACTGTTGCGATAGACTTTCGATCTTATTAGCATACTTCTAAAATAAAAGTGTCGCAATTAAAAAATATTCATTGTTTTAAATTTCTTCTTTGCAACACGTAATGAAATCATTGCAATATACCCTTGTGGCAATGCTTTTTCGAAAAAAACAATTTATTGCAACACTTTTTACTTTCTCTTTTATAATATTTTCCTACCCAACATAATTCTTGTTACGGTCCAAGACTACCCCCTAAACATGACATGGTGAATAGAATTTTGAAAGACCCTAAATGAACCACTTGATATAGCATGACACTAAGATAAAGACATAATTGAAGAATCATGAAAACGGAATATAAGTCTCAAAGTTCAACTCAATATGATACCAAATAAAAGACCATAAATGCGAAACATACTTTGTCTGATAACAAGCATCTACTACATAGTAAGTGACTAGGACAAGCTCTAGCTTACTTAAACAAATCTGGAAATGACAGCAAGTCTGAAATGACATAAAATCATAAATGTTGACATGTCCTCAAAGCATGAAGACTCATCAAGTCTGGACAATGAGATCAGAATCTGTGCTAACCTCAAGATATAGGCACAAGATATGTATGTAGTCATTACTCTAAATGTACTGAGAATGGAGAAGGAGGCACGAGTATAACAAATCTGAAAACATGATAATGGAAAGACCAAGTAAACATAACCTAAATCTGATCATATGGTTTCATAAAAACATAGTACAAGGTCATGCATTCTTTTTTAAATCATAATAATAACATAAGTCTATGAAGAAGTCATAAAGCTTTGTGGGAGATATCGTTAATCGACATAAACCATGTGAGCTATAACATAGAGTTCAATGTACTACTCCCATATCGAAAATAGAGTGTCCGACTAGTCAAGATAGGTACCATAATCATGAGTTAAAGTGGATTCACTAGCCAATATCCAATCGGGACATATCTACGGGGGCACATAGTTCTAAGATCTGAGTAATCACTGCTAATCCAACTTGATACTAAGTAAAATCCCACAAAAAAACATGTGTAAGCATAACATATTCATTGTATTTGAAATGGTAAGAATCTAGTAATAACAAATTGTTCATAAAATCTCATAAAAATAACTCCTTTGGTGTAATAACTGTTGAATCGCTTCGACGGACACCATGTATGATTCGTACAAGGGGCCACAAATCATACTGGCCAGTCGTGAAATGAGTTACTCAAAACCAACTTTATGATGTTTGACTATGATCAAATGACCATGAGTTGTAGTCCATTGATGACCCATACATTGTCATCCGTAGATCCAAGGTACTAAAATCACTGGGTGTAACACCCCAAAAGTCTCTAAGCTAAGATCTGAACCATTCTTCATAAGTGTATAGGGTTGTACCGGATGATTCCTAATTGTGCATAGGTGTTAAAGTCAATTATTTAGTGCGGGAGGATATTTGGAGATTAATTAAGGTAATAATAATCCTCTAACACAAAGTTGAGTTGAAAGTTTCCTTATCGGTTAAGTTTCCATATAAGATTTTACTTTGGTCAACTTCAAATGATCATATCTTTTAAAATATGAAGATTTACGCGGCTCATAACCTATCAAATTAAAGTCTTTGAATCTTCTTTCCGACATCACCAAGTTTGTGTCATTCCGAGTTTGAAGTAAAAAGTTATGATCATTCTACTAAATAATGTAGTGCAGTTCCGTTTTTGCCGCGGGAAAATTCTAAATAAGGTAATTTTTTCCCCCTTATACCACTAGGAAAACCTTAAAAATGAATTTCTTAACTCCTATAAAGCCCTAAACTATCCTATTTTCATCTTTTAATTAATTCCTTCTTCTCCTCTCTCAAACCCTAATACAAAATTCTAAGGAAGATCAAAGCATAAGACTTCCGAGCATGATTCTTTCAAATATTTTACAAGATTCTTCTCCAAGTAATGTTCTTCCAAATCTTTTTCAAGATTCTTCTCCAGGTAATGTTCTTCCAAAACTTTTCCAAGATTCTTCTTCAAAGTAAGTCCTTCTCCAAGTGTTTCAATCTTTCCAACTCAAATTCCTTCTTATAATCATGATCAATAATAGAAATCTCAATTCTTGGCCATAAGATTTTCAAGAAACTAATTCAAGAATCTCAAGAAAGGATTTTTTGGTCATTCTTCTTCAAATTAGGGTTCTTCTTCAAGATTCATTGAGCGTTTAAGGTATGTAAGATTATCAAAGTGAGGAACTTCATTTTTCCTCACACTCTACTCCTAAAATATATATTTTTAAGATCAAAGCTAGGGTTTTCACCCAAGATTCTATGTTTTTCGAATTTCCTTTATCTCCTATCATTGATTCTTGATTTTTATCATCAAAATTATGGTACTTTATGTCATTAATGATTATTGATTTATGGTTCATGATCTTATACCACATGATCCCTTTTTAATCAAAGTTATTTATAAAACTTGTCGTAGTATTTCATATTCGTTATTTTCATGAATAAAATATGTTCAAGATTTTAAAGAAGTCTTTCAAGAAAGTATATTTAGTTTTAGTTACATTATTTTCAAGAAGTATTTCAAGAAAGTATTATTATCTTTAATTTCAAGTGCATTATTTTAAAAGAGTTTCAAGAAAGTTTATTTTACTTCAAGTGCATTGTTTTTCAATTGATCCATATGAACACATGCATTATTCATGATTTTGACTATGAAGAAAAGCTTATGAACTTATGAACTATGATCATGAATTTGATAAACGATTTATGCATGCTTTATGAAAAGATGAATTTATGATTTGAGGATACTTTAAAGTAAGTGTCAATGATTTGTGAAAGGTTTTCTCACATATGAAGGTATTGTGAAAGGTTTTCTCACATACTTATGGAATCATAATTGTGAAAGGTTTTCTCACATACTTATGAAATCATGATTGTGAAAGGTTTTATCACATATGTATGAATCATGGTTTTTAAAGGAGCTTTCTAATATGAACTTATGGTTGGATTGGTAGTCTTAATTATTATCTTTCCAAGTATTTTTCTATGATTATGATTATGACTATTTTAATTCTGTTGTGATTTTACTTAACACCGAGTGGACTAACGACGATTACCTATGTCCATAAACTATGTGCCACCATAGGATGATTGTCTCAGATAGACATTGTTGACACCCAATTTTGGCTCTCAACATGTAACTAAAATAATAATATTAATAATAATAAAATTTATATGTCATGAAAGTTTTTATAGGGATACGAAAAGATTTTTTTTAATTGATAAATTTATTTCATAAATGTTATTTCTTATAAAAATTAAATATATTATATTACTACTTACTTTCTCATTTTTAATAAGTGTCATTCGTAAGAATTGAGTCTATTTTTTTTTTTGTTCAAATATAATTTCTTTTGTCGCAATAGATATTTTTCGTACATCGTTTAAAATTAGAAAGCTTAATTAATTAATGAGTTACTAATTTATATTAATTTAATTTTTAAGAGTGACTAATTTTATCAAATAAGCTAGTTTTGCAAAATAATTATTTTTAATTTAATAAATTATAGTTAGTTAATAAAGAAGAGGTCATAATTTAAATGAATTTAATTTGAACAAAATTTGGCAATCCAAGTCCCTTAAACTAGTTATTATTAAACATATTTTTAAAACCTTTTATTTTTTTTAACCGTCCGATCAAATGATCAGATGGTCCAAAAATAACCAAGACTTTTTACCTTTCCCAAAATAGACTCCACCGCCCTACTCTGTTTTTGCCCAGAATTCACGTTCTTCTTCCCCAGAGAGAACGTTTCTCCATCAGCCACCCATGCCTCTTCCTCTTCCCCAAAAACCAACGCCTCAAGCTCCTCTCCCATGGTCCCATCACCGCTCCACGTGATCCCCCACCCCCTTCGTCTGAAACGGCTCTGGGCTGCCGGAAAAATGTCAATTCCGGCAGTTCCTTGCCCCATCTATCACTCACCCTTTTCAATCAATCCGGAAAAAAGTAAGATATGCCAAGGTTTTCTTCTCCTTCATGATGGTGTTTCTGTTTGCTATGAGATGGGGGGTTTCCAAGAATTCAAATTTTGAATTCTTGGAGCCCAAATTAGCTATAAAAGAGAACCATTTGGTTCTCATAAAAGGATCATCCGAGGAACATTCAGAAATCATCCAAAAACAATCCGGAAATCCAACAAAGAATCCAAGGAAACCAACAAGGATCCGAAAATCTTTTGTTCTCTGTTTTCGTTCTTCTTCGAGTTGAAGTTCAAGTTCAAAGTTGAAATTTTTTGACGTTCAGTAATCTCCTCTATTTTAGTTTTTTTTTATGAATCGATTATGGTCGTTTAAAGGTTCTCAAATTTGATCTAGTTTTCTGTTGTTAAATGCTTACATGATCTGCCTTGTTTTAGCTTTAATTCAAAACCAACCTGTGGATAGTTTAAATAATGTTGTGATACTCGTATCTTATTAGGGTCCTGAATTAAAATGACTAAAATTCTTCCTTCGACATAATATTCCATTTACAATCAGCGCATAAAGAAGCAATTTTATTGTGTCTGTTGATTTCATGAAACTAGAGCCAAAAGTTCCTTGTAATAACACTAATGTGATGATATGACTTCTTGTGGAACCAACTGGTAAAATTATCCAAATCTTTGGCATTTGTTGTATAAATTGGCTGAAACATAATAAAATATATTAGTCCAGGTGTGTGTTTTAATCCTGCTTATTTATTTGTCAGAATTTATAGTTGTGTGGGCATTGTGTGATCCAAATGTAGACAAAATCTATCGAAAAAGATGACTCGATCAGAAACTACATATGTAGATTAAGTTTAGTATTTGCTTTGATGTCCCTATCCTCCATTATAAATGAACTTCATACAATGTCTTGTTAAGATGTCTGTGATTACGTAGTAAGGATGTTGCTGACCTTCTGTTAAGAATTGCGATTTTTTGAGTTTTAAAGTCTTACTTCATCCGTGCTTAGCTATGACTTCACATAGTTGCACATTATTACTTGTAAAAATCTAGATTTAATGGTTTTCTTCCTCTAACATGATACAATCTTATTTTGACTAGTGTTTTAGAATGATATGAGCCCCTGTTTTTCAGCAACTTCTTGACATCTTGTTCTAAATCCTATATTTTTCATTATTTAAAATTTAAAGTTTATGTTAACCTAAGTTTCAAAACAAAGTTTCTGGCAGATGGTTTTATGACTTTTTCCAAGCTCAGAAGTGAGTTTTGCAGATTCGTATCCATCTATTTTTTTTATTTTTTCTTCAGTTGAATATGCTGGAATTTTTAACTAATTTGGGGCTGCTTGTTTGATTCCTTTCTAGAGTTATATTTTTTAGAAAGTCATAAGTTTGTTGTCTGTAAAATATGGAAACCCCCGGCTGCTTGTTTGTTAATGCAAACTCGAGTTAGAATCGGCTAAAAAAAAAAAAACACACACAAGACATGTTTATATTTCTGCCTTGGAAGTTTTACAACGATTTCATGAGATGATTTGTGTTGCTCTCTGCTTTTAAATGACATTCACGTTTAAGCCGATGTTCTACATCTTTAAAATTTTATAAGTAATCTCATTGTTTCGAAAGTCAGATTTCATTTAAAGTTTGAGGAGTTTCGATTCTAAACTTTGTTTACGCCTTCAAAGGTAGCCGAGCTTTGTCTAAATAATCGCTTTTAAAGTGTGGATGGACCATTTTTTGGCTGTTGCTGGTTCATTTCGTTTTTTTACTTCAAAAAAATATTTCCCTCTCTTATGTTGATCTTTTGTGGATAATACTTGGTAGTGTTCTCATAACACACTCCATTATTTGCAAAATGTTGATGCTATGGTCACTGTTCCATTAACATCGTTGCAGGATCCTTCTTCTCCATTCTAGTTTTTTTTTTAAGTTGACATTTCTTATTAAGGAAAAATAGGATTAAAACATTTGTTTCTCACCTTAAAACTAGCCAGTTGAACATTTATTGAATATATTGTGTACCTGCCACTTTTATTTTCAACATCAGATCCCTTGTTTTGCTTAATATTTCATTAATATCATCTTCAAAATAGGTACAAGAATTTGAAGCTTTGAGATAAGTTGTCTCAAGACATTGAAACAATAGCAGTTGTTTGAAGTCGATTGAATAAACTTGATTTTGAATCATAATTTGTTATTACTGTTACTTGCCATGTTTATTTAGTTTGTTTTCTTGTGAGTTGTGTTCCATCTTTTGAAGTCCTACGTGATATTTGTTACTTCAAGGGGATAATATGAATATTTTTTCTCAATTACTTAGTTTGCTCTAAATTGGTAATCTTACCTATCCATTTTTATATATATATATTTCTTATGTTGTTGATTTGTTTCCTCTTCTTAATTTTCATGTACAACCGGAGGGCTGGAGTTTCTACTTTGAAACTCATTATTGGCCTAAGATATTAGGCCAACATCAATTAGGATCATCGCAATACTTGGAGTCTCATAAATAGGAGTCCAACATTTCTTAACCTTTCCTTTTTCAAGTTTGATTATATTATTTTGATATGTTGACTAACCTTTACTTATGCCTACATAACTCTTAAGTTTTCGATACATTGCTTGTCTTTTTATTTGAAGATTATTTATGTGAGCTAATATTATTTGTTTGTGAATTTTGTGGAAATACTTTTAGAATAAATGATACAAAATATTATTATTTTTTGAAAATTGGGTTAGCATTTTTTACCTATAATATTCTTTTCAAGCTGAGGAAAAAGGAACTTATGGTTTAAGAGTTTTCCAAAGGATGTTTCAAAAGAACTAAAATAATATTCATTTAGGCTTAATTCATCGCTTAGGATCTCCAAATAAATTTGAATCTAGATTAAAGGCTAGAATAATTACCTTTAGAGATTACTTAAGTTTAAGATATTTACATTTAGACATACATATTTTTAAAACAAGTAGGGAAGTAGGCCCTTGTATTTTATTAGCAAAAAAAATAAAAAATGTAAGTTATAAGTTAAGTCGCACTAGTTAGACCTATTTCATATTCTTTTACATCTCCCCATATCCCCTTAGACATTTTGATAATTATTTAACTTAGACGATACTTTCTAATTAGGTTATTCGTTAATATTTTTTTTATAAAAGCATAACCTTTTTTTTTTCAAAGAAGTCTAAGTTGGAATAATATTTTCAAATATTATATACCTATTTTATAAACCAAGTGTTTAAAGTTTAAGTTTAAAAATACATACTTTGAGAGTTTAAATCCAAAAGGTTCTTTTAAAATATTACTTTCAAAAGGAAAAGAAACATTATTTTAGAAAGGGCCAAAACAAATGTTATAAGTTTTGTTAGAATTATTACTTTTGTCTTAAGGATACATACGACTTAGCTTTTTTTTTTTAATAGAACCAAAGTATTTCAAGTTCAAATTAGCAAAAAGAATATTTTTCTTACTTATACATATTTATCACTACTTATTTCCATTTTTTTAGCACAATTGCTCCTCGTGCTATTATGAATTTCCCAACTTGTTTTCTTTGTTTAAAGAAAAAAGGGCTCGTGAAAAAAGAAAAAACTTATACAAGTTTATTCATTTAGGTTAAGTTTGACATTTATTAGTTTTAATAATTCCTTAAAGGATCCTTAACCTTTCCCTTTAGGATAATCAAAATCTCTTGCCTAGAATTACATAATTTAGATAGACCAATAAGAGTTACTTTAGCATTATTTAATTCAATATTTAGATGTCCTAATTCATTATCTTTGAAATGGTTAGGCGATTTTTTACCTCCTTTTAAAATTAAAAGTAGAAGAATAAAGATTTGGGGTGGGATGCAAATAATTAGGCTTATTTTATTTTCTTTACATCACCCCTCATTAAAAAAAATAAAAATAAAATTGCTATATCACTTTTCCAATCCAATATTGTCAAAAACATTTTAATTTCTTAAGATGTTATTTCAAGACTTTAGATATGTCAACAGGTTCAAAATACAAGGTACATATATATATATATATATATGTCACACACATAAAGGTATAAAATTCTATTTTTTTTTTATTTTGTTACACTTTCATATTATTTTTCTCATATCTACTGTCACTTTACAAATGATACTTATTTTTTTTTTTTTATAATTTATAAATCCCTACACTCTAATATACACATTATTTTACTATATATTAGCTTATTTTATTTTATTTTTCTTTACATCTCAATTCTATATATAAATAAAACGATAAATTTTCATATCTTTTAAACTCAACGTTTATTTTTAGATACATTTATATAAGACAAATCTATATTTTTTAACATATAAAATTGTCATACATTCTTAGTACATTCATTTATTTATTTTTACCGTATGCTACACATATTACCATTAATTTTATTTTATAGACATATATGTGTCGTACCTTGTATTTTACTCTTTTCTTAAACTAATAAAATATACTTACCATTGATTTTAAAGCAAATAAATAAACGAATTTTCCTAGTTATATTTTCCTAAATTGAGTTTAAGGACTATCTTCGGATAGGCTCTGAGGGATGCTTAACACCTTCCCCTCGAGTAATCAAAATCCTTATTCAGAATCTCACTGGTTTCGCAAATCAAAACAGAGTTTACATTCACATATTTAAAAAATGGTTTTCCTAATATTTTCCTTAAAATTTAGGTGGCGACTCTAAAACAAAAACAACTTTTTCCAAAAATCAGAGTGTCAGCCATATAATGTTGTGAACTGTTTCGGCTAGTTTGAAATGGGGTGCGACAGACATTAGCTAGTGGATCCACTTTAGCTCAGATTTATGGTTCTTATCTTGGCAAGTAAGGACACCCATTTTCGGTGTGGGGCAGACACTGAATTCTATGTTATAGCTCAGACTGTCTATGTCGGTTAATGGTAAATATCCCACAAAAGAACTATGTTTTCTTCAAAGGTTTTATGAAAGCTTCTCAAATGATTTTAAGTATGCCTTGACCTCATATATGATTTATGATTTCTATATAAAGATTTTTATCACGTTTCACTTGGTCTTGCATATTATGTTTTAAATTCATTATGTCCAGCTTTACAAATTATCATGTATACATATGTCTCATACTCAGTACATTCGAAGTACTGATTCACATACCTCTTGTGCCTACATTTTTTTATGTGATGTAGATTCAAGTTTCTTACTATCAAGATCCTAGTCAGTTGGATTGTAGCTTCCAGTCAGAAGGTGATGAGTTCTCGTATTTCGAGCACTCAAGTCAGTTTGTAGTTCTAGTATGTTATTTCTATTCACATATATTGATTAAGGTAAGCGGGGGTCATGTCCCGCTAATGATAATCAATATTAGTAGAGGCTTCATAGACAATAAGTTAGAGTTGTTGTATTCAGTCGATTCTATTTCAGATTTCTTTCACATTATAGTTGTTATATTTAAAAAACTTTGTTCAAAAATATATTGAATCAGTATTCCATAATTATGCTTCCGCTCAGTCATTTTCATTCTTTTACATGTTCATATTTAGTTGTTCATAACTATGCCAATAACAAGGGTTAGCTTGGAGTCACTTGTGATTCTAAGCACCGTGTTACGACTAGGGGGTAGTCTTGAGTCGTGACACTGGATTCTGGAACTTAAATCTACAAGCCTCATTTAAGACCCGTAGACCCATCCACGAGCCATCATGTTGGCTCGTAAAAAGTCATTTGACACTTGAAATTTTTCCCAACTTTCAGGACATCATATACAACAGTCATCCACAGACCGTGGAACAAAGTACGGTTCGTACTTCACTTTGTATAAATTTGCATCAACAAATTTTCTGCAACCTTTTCAACTTAATTCAATCACTTTTACACTTCCGAGGTGTTACAAATCTAAATCTAATTCTAAATTTTTTCAAATCATTCTTCTTTGAAGAGAGAATCTAGTTTTTCAAGATTCCGTTCCAAAGCTCTAACAAACTCAAGCTTCGGTGAAGGTATTTTTTAAATTTTTTTTAAAGAGAGCTCAAAGGCCCATTTATTAACAAAAGAACTAGAATATGTACAACTGAGCCAAAAGTGACCCTTTCCAAATGAAAAAAAAAACAAAAAAAAAAATATCAAAAGGAAAGTACAGAGAACGGACCAACAATATGTAAAAACAAAGTTCAAGTTTCTTCATCCCTAGATCTGAACCCTCCTTGTCACCTTGTTCCAACCTGAGCAGAACAAACTGATTGGAATTGAGCTTTGTCAGAACTGACATTCCCTAGCTGACATGGGACCTTTCACTTAGCATTTGAAGTTCATCAACTCTCAAGATGATCAACATTCATGGTTGTCCACGATTTCCTCATTTTGAGTAACCCAAGTTACAACAAATATTGTATCCCATATTTTCTATTCATAGCTTGAATCTATCTTTGATGAGTCCACTGTCTGCAACATAACCTTCTTATGTAAGAATTATTATTAATTATTTCTTACTTATGACCCAAGTTTACTTGTAACCCAAGTAATACCATAAATAATATTTAATAAGGAATAGATCTCGTCCGTACATTGGTTACTTGATGGACGTACCGGATTAACTCATAACCTCTACAATAATTCCATCATTGACGTTTGTGGTAACATAAATTTAGGACAAGGAGGTAGAAACCAATTTACGACTAACGCTTCTGCTTCTCTCTGTGATGATGTCTTCCTTATCAGGTATGTGCCCCTAACGATCTCTATGTAAGATTACCGTGTTCAAGATTCTGATACTATGCATTAAAGTATTTAATCTTACATGTGGTATCAGAGTCTGGATTGTTTGAACGGATAATCTTTGTATGTCTTGCATCTTTATAGATAATAGATAGTATTTACTTGATATGTATATGTGAAATCATATTTGTGGCTTAACAAGGTTTCGAAAGATCAATGTAAAATAATTTCCCATGATAATCAATAGCTTCTGGAGACATGGCCAGATTTGAATTTAAAGTAAAGTTAGTAAATTGGGTTACTTTTTTTTTAAAAGAAAAAATCACATATACAGCCGACTATACTAACTACTTATTACTATAACATCATATCCACACGTCTGCACAAGAGAAAGCCAAAATAAGAAGGTTCTTCGGTCAAAGGCTAAGACTTGAATTCTTCAATAAAAATAAATAATTATGTTTTGTTTAGATTGCACAAATTCTGAAAAAATTTAATCTTCCCATAATGTAATAATTATGTTTTGTTTTAGATTGTGTAATAAATTAAAGTGATCGTTATACTGAGCAATAAATAATATGTGTGTACTTAGTGCAATATAGTTTGTTAGTCACCAAAGTGGCCAAACTACAGAAATTAATGTTTACACATATAATATTTATGATTACTTGGCATATGTGGATTAGTACAATTCATTATTTATTGGCATATTCAGTATTCCAAGAGAGACTGTGTCTGGTTTTTTAACCTGATGCATGTATTATGTTTCTATGGTTTGTTAGTCACCAAAGTGGTCAAACTAAAATGTATAAAATTATTCACATGCACAAAATTTTATGATATTATGTGTGCTTTGTATATATATATAGTTTGTTAGTCACCAAAGTGGCCAAACTAGAGAAATTAACGTCTAGACATATCATGTCTATGATCACTTGATGCATGTATTATGTTTCTATAGTTTGTTAGTCACCAAAGTGGCCAAACTAGAGAAATTAACGTCTAGACATATCATGTCTATGATCACTTGATGCATGTATTATGTTTCTATAGTTTGTTAGTCACCAAAGTAGCCAAGCTAAAATGTTTAAAATTATTCACATGCACAAAATTTTATGAGATTATGTATGCATTTGTATTCATATAGCTTGTTAGTCACCAAAGTGGCCAAACTAGTATGGTTAAGAAAAAACATGCATTCATAAAATTGTCATTTATCTATGAAGATTAATTAAATGCTTATATTGAAAAATAAATAGATAAATTGACTTTCACTATTGCTAGAACTATAAAATTTACCCAAAGGTGAATCTATCATTCTATGAATAGTGAAAATTATGAGGTAAATTAATATCTTTTAGTTAAACATATATTGTATATCCAAAGATGTCGTATATGTTTGATTAAAAATTATTCAATTACCTATTAAAGATAAAATTGGCATTTAAATTATGATAATGTGTCGTAGTATCTACCTAAAGGAGAATTACGATATATTTTTATCGCTTTACTGAATTCACATTATTTTCTGATTTGTGAGCATGTATATCTATTTTGCAGTTATTCCTCTTCATTCACATGCTTCGTCTGTTATGGTGTTCAATGGATTGAACTTCTATGAATGACATGAACAAGTCCAGTTCTACTTAGGTGTGATGGATCTTGACTTGACTCTGTTGAATGACAAAACTACTGCCATTACTGATAAGAGCGGTGAGGATGAGAAGTCTTTTCATAAATCATGGGAACGCTCTAACAGATTGAGCCTTATGTTCATGCGAATGACTGTTGCTAACAACATTAAGAGTACTATTCCACAAACAGAAAGTGCCAGGGAATACCTGAAGTTTGTGGAAGAACGTTTTCGTTTTGCTGATAAGCCTCTCACTGGTACACTAATGGCTGAACTCACGACCATGAAGATTGATGGGTCGCGTAGTATGCAAAATCATATCATCGAGATGACTAACATTGCAGCAAGACTTCGGACCGTGGGGATGAAAGTGGATGACACCTTTTTGGTTCAGTTTATTCTGAACTCATTGCCTCTTGAGTATGGACCATTCTAAATTAACTATAACACTATTAAGGATAAGTGGGATGTTAGTGAATTGTCCAGTATGCTTACTCAAGAGGAGTCAAGACTTAAGAAACAAAGAGGTCATTCCATTAACCTCATGGGTCAAGGAGCTGGTAAAGGACTTAAAGTGAAGGCCAACAAGTTTAAGAAAAACAAAGCACCTGCTAAAGTTCCACATGATGCTTATAAAGAACTCAAGGCTGATGTGTGTCGTTTCTGTAAAAAGGAAGGACACTATCAGAAAGATTGCCTGAAACGTAAAGCTTGGTTTGAAAAGAAAGGTACATTTAGTGCTTTTGTATGTTTCAAATCAAATTTAGTAGAAGTTCCTTATAATACTTGGTGGCTTGATTCTGGTACAACTACTCATGTATCCATTATGTTGCAGGGATTCACTACTATCCAAACTACAAATCCAAATAAGGATTATGTGTTCATGGGAGTCGCATGAAGGCTCAAATTGAAGGCATAGGGACTTATCAATTGATCTTGGAGACTGGACATCAACTTGATCTATTATAGACTCTTTATGTTCCTTCAGTTTCTAGGAATTTGATTTCTCTTTCAAGACTTGATGTTTCTAGATTTGATTTTAAGTTTGGACATGGATGTTTCAATTTATATAAGAATGTTGTTTTTTATGGTTCTGGTGTTCTTATTGATGGTTTATATAGATTGAAACTCGATAATCATTTTTCTGAATCCCTACTTACTATTCATCAAAATGTTGGAATTAAACGTAGTTCACTAAATGAAAGTTATGCTTATTTGTGGCATAAACGTTTGGGTCATGTATCCAAAGACCGATTAAAAAAGATTAGTAAAGAATGAAATTCTTCCGAATTTGAATTTTGTTGATCTTGATATATGTTTGGATTGCATTAAAGAAAGCAAACCAAATATACCAAGAAAGGTGCCACGAGGAGGACTCAGCTTCTTGAAATTATACACAGTGATATTTATGGACCCTTTGATGTTCCATCTTTTGGTGGAGAAAAATATTTTATCACCTTTATCCAAAGAAAGATTAAAAAGATTAGTAAAGAATGAGATTCTTCTGAATCAGAATGTTATTGATCTTGACATATGTTTGTATTGCATTAATGGAAAGCAAACCAAGTATACCAAGAAAAGTGTCACAAGGAGCACTTAGCTTCTAGAAGTTATACACACTGATATTTGCGGACCCTTTGATGTTCCATCTTTTGGTGGAGAAAAATATTTTCTCACCTTTATCGATGATTTTCACGTTATGAATTTATCTATTTGTTGAAAGAAAAATCTCAAGTAGCGGACGCTCTCAAAGTGTACGTTAATGAGGTTGAAAGATAATTAGATAGAAAAGTGAAAATCATTAGGTCAGATAGAGGTGGTGAATATTATGGAAAGTATAACGAATCAAAACAATGTCTAGGTCCATATTGCAAAATTCGTTGAGAATGGTGAAGTTACTGGGAGTATTGAACGACAAAGTGTGGAAATTAATGAGGTAAGGGTAAATATCTCATTGCCCATGAATGTACCTACTTCCACACCAATAACAAATGTTGTTTCTCTTGTTGAAGAACACTTTAACAATGTTGAACAACAATTGGATGAAACACTTCAAGAAGGAACTAACTCACAAGTATCTGATGCAAATGAACCACAAATAGTGCCATTAAGAAAATCTCAAAGAGAAAGAAAATCGGCCATTTCAAATGATTATGTGATTTATTTGCAAGAGTCAGATTTTGACATTGAAATTAATAAAGATCCGGTTTCATTTTCACAAGCCATATAAATTACTGAGTCTGATAAATGAATTGATGCCATGAATGAAGAGTTAAAATCCATGGAATACAACAAAGTCTGGGATTTCTTGTTCAATTACCAGAAAGTTCTAAAAGAATCGGGTGTAGATGGGTCAATGGTAATATTGAACGATATAAAGCCAGACTTGTTGCAAAGGGATACACTCAAAAATGAGGCATTGATTATAAAGAGACTTTTTCACCGGTCTCAAAGAAAGACTCATTAAGAATTGTTTTGGCTTTGGTAGCTCATTATGATTTAGAGTTACATCAAATGGATGTGAAAACTGTCTTTCTTAATAGAGACCTCAAATGAGGGTGTTTATATGGACCAACCAGAGAGTTTCAAAATTAAAAGAAAAGATCAAATGGTGTGTAAACTAAAGAAGTCAATGTATGGACTCAAACAAATCTCGCGACAATGGTATATAAAGTTTAATGATACCATAACATCTTTTGGATTTAAGAAAATTACCATTGATCGGTGTATATACCAAAAGATCAGTGGGAGTAAGTTTATATTTTTAGTCCTGTATGTTGATGACATTTTACTTGCTCCTAATGATTTAGGCATATTGCGTGAAACGAAAAACTTTCTCTCTATGAACTTTGAAATGAAAGATATAAGTGAGGCATCCTATGTGATAGGAATAAAAATATTCCGTGATAGATCACAAGGATTATTGAACTGTCTCAAAAGGGCTATATCGAAAGAGTTCTAGAGAGATTTAACATGAACAGTTGTTCAGCAGGAATAGTTCATATTAAAAAGGGGACAAATTTAATCTCATGTAATGCCTAAATAATGATGTTGAATGAAAGGAAATGAACTCAATTCCTTAATATTCTATTGTTGGAAGTTTGATATATGTTCAAACTTGCACACGACCGTATATTAGCTTTGTGGTCGGAATGCTAGGAAGATATCAAAGTAATCCTGGAATTGATCACTGGAAAAAAAACTGCAGAGAGAGTTTGTGGCATGTTATGAAGCCACAATTCATGCATTATGGCTGCAGAACTTCATTTCAGGACTTGGGGTTGTCGACACCATTACCAAGCCGCTGAAAAATTTATTGTGATAATACTGCAGCAGTATTCTTCTCCAAGAACGATAAGTACTCCAAATATGCCAAACATATGGAATTAAAGTACTTTACTGTCAAGGAAGAAGTTCAGAAACAAAGAGTGATACTTGAGAATATTAGAACTGATCTCATGATTGCAGATCCATTAACAAAAATGCTTACAACCAAAGACATTTAAAGAACATGCTCAAAGAATGGGTCTTGGTTGTACTTATGATTGATACAGTTATGATGTTTTACACTCTAAGCTAAAATTATGTGTTTTTGATATACATTAATGAATTTCTTATTTCTCATAATGGTGTATACATTATTGTTTTGAGATATTACAAGATAAGTCTCTATAAGACATTATTGTGGACCGTAATGTTATATGTTTTATAGCTTATGAACCTAGTATGATAAGTTGCTAATGTAGTAGTATATGGAAGGAAGTATGTAGCTTAAAATTTATGTACAATCGCCATAACTCGCATTAGTAGTTTATTATATTGTGGTATGTATGAAGGACATTATAGAAGAGATTTATTAGATGCGCAACTAATGTTTATTAAATATTAATATTATATGGTCATTGGGCCAAGTGGGAGAATGTAAGAATTATTATTAATTATTTCTTACTTATAGCCCAAGTTTACTTGTAACCCAAGTAATACCATAATAATATTTAATAAGGAATATATCTCGTCCGTACATTGGTTACTTGATGGATGTACTGGATTAAGTCATAACCTCTATAAATTGGTCCTCCCTCCACCCATTAGGGTTACCACATATTCTCTACAATAATTCCATCGCCGATGGTTGTGGTAACATAAAGTTAGGGCAAGGAGGTAGAAACCAATTTACGACTAACGCTTCCGCTTCTCTCTGTGATGATGTCTTCCTCATCAGGTATGTGCCCCTAACGATCTCTATGTAAGATTATCGTGTTCAAGATCCTGATATTATGTATTAAAGTATTTAATCTTACATTTTATACATAATTTTTTTTTATTGAAAATCATTATTTCTTTTCTCTCTTTGTATCTCAATGGGTTGAATCTCAATAGAAATTAAAACCACCCCCGGAGACCAAGTTCTTCAAAACCAAAGACCTGATTTGGTATTTGACGAACACCTCAAAGGTCTCACCAGGAGCATATACTCAAACCATTATGAAATTATTTCAGTCCATAGTTAAAGAATTAGGATATTAATAGCCAACTTCAGAATGTATCAATCGTAGACAGTAACCTGTATAAGATTATATTGTTATATATCAATATGCAAGTCTTCTTCTTATTTGAGGAGTGTTAATTTTGTCAAAATTTAGAATTCTTTGCCCTTATATTGGTACGTCCTGAATGTTATTAAATTGAAAGTCACCTGCAAAAATAAAAAATTAGGTTAGCAAAATAATAAACAAAAGTATTTCCTTCTCGAAAGGAATATTGTACTCTTGCTGATACAGATCTCCTCAACTAGTTTATGGAGTGAATCTCCAATGTCACACTCCAAGGTATATCCCTCCTCCCTTCCAACATCTGTACCATGGACATTGAGTCCATTTCAATACTGATAGGCGATAAAAATTCTTCTTACAAAACAACAACCCCTCTCTAATAGCCTTAGATTCCGCTACCAAATTAGTAATATCTTGAATTTTGAAACATTTAGCCACAACCAGTCTACCATCATAATCTCTGATGCAAAAGGTTGCCGAGTTAGGTCTTGAGTTACCCCGAAATGCTCTATTAGTATTGCATTTCACCCCATTAACAGGATAAGGGATCCATCTCACAACACTTATGATACATGTATTTATGTGCCTCTGTAGCTCCGTAATGATATCAGTCCAATCATTCCTTCTAATATCTCTTTTGAACCTGGTTCTAATTACCTTCAAAATAATGTCATTAATCTCCCAAATAACCTTCCTTTCTGAGAATGAACCTCCATGTAAAATAGTGTCCATTCTCTTTCATAAGCACCACAAAATGATAATGGGCACAATTTGATAAACCACTTGAATTCTAAAGCTACCTTCTAGAGTCCACCACCTTCTCATAGTTTATTTCAGATTGAGCATAGGGCCTCCGAGATCAGCAACTCTAAAATAATGATTCCAAGTTTTGACAACTACATCACCTTTTAGAATTAAGTGTTCAATAGTCTCATCCATTGGATTAGAACAACACCTGCAATTCTAAGATATTCTAAGATTCAAAAAGTGCATTAAGGTTGCCACATAAACTTTACATTTCCAAATTCTCCAAGCAAGAAAGGAGAATTTGAATGGTAACCCTTTAATCCATAAATGTTTCAAGTCCTCATTCATGTCAGCCTTTTGTCTTAGCAACTCTCAAACACTTTTAACACTAAATTTCCCTGTACTAGACTTAGTCCACTAGGGTTTATCTCCATGTTCTCTTGCTATACAAAAGACATGTTAAGCCTTATATGGTTATCAACATCCTCGAGTATACATCTTGTAAAGCAAAAAAATCCCAACCCTCTTCAGTTAAGAATTCCCCTAATGTCCCTCACAGGGTAACAAGTGTGCACATGCAAGTATAAGGATCCAAGGTTGGTCCAACTGTCATACCACAACGTAGAAGTACCCCCTTGTAGGTTCCACCACAAGTATTGTTCTAGGCACTCCCTATTCTCTAGCATGTGTTTTCAAACCTGATAACCCCTTTTACATTGTACCAGAGTAGGAATCTTTTTTTTTTACAATATTTATTCCATAATAAGTTAGATCATAAAGAGTTTTGAGTTCTAACTCAATCACAATTTATCATACATTGCCTGAGAAATATCAAACATAGACCTAAAGCCTAATCCTCTTATATGTTCTGGCTACAAACCTTAGCTCATTCTAGTGCTTACTTCTCTATGATTCCTTATTACTCCAAATTTTTTTTAGCAAAGATCCTATGCGATTCCTTAATAACATATTTAGGAGGGGTGATAGTAGAAAGAACATAAATAGGGATGCTTTGAAGAACACTAGGAAGAAGAACTTCTTTACCACCAAATGAGAGCATCTTTCCTTTTCATGCTTGAAGTTTCCCTCTTACTTTTTCAGATAGATTAGTGAATGTTCTTTATTTTCCCTTGAATGAGTGATAGGACACTCAAAATATTTCATAGGGAAAGAACCTCTATTCATTAATGTACATTGCTTCACCTGATGTGAGATCTCTGTTGCTACATTCTGGTGCAAGTAGTAATAACTCTTCTCCTTATTCACCTTTTGACCTGATTGCTTTTCATAACCGTGTAAAACAACCATGATTTTCCCCAAAGAATAATTATGAGATGAAGCAAAATGATTGTATCATCTACATATGCTAAATGATTCAGATTAACACTCCACTTAGGCATCTCATATCCTACAAGTTGAGGATCATCAAATAAGGAGTTAAGTGCTCTAGAAAAAACCTTTGCTGATAGAATAAAAAGGGTTGGGGAGAGAGAATCTCCCTACTTCACTCCCCTAGTAGAGTGAAAAAATCAATAAGATTGTACATTCAGTAAAATAGAGTAGTAATTTTTAGAAATCAACCTCCAAATCATATCTACAAATCTGTCAGAGAAACCCGGACCTATCGACTTGCATTAACTTTCCGTGGCTAGTAGGGGGAACTTTAATGTAATTGCGGATCCATTAGAAAAAACTTAGGGGTCGGCCTCCTGACTTCAATGCCTTTATTGAAGTGATGAGCTTTGAAGATATGGTTTCCGGATTGGAATAAGGAGTTCCATGTTCATACTGACGCATCACTCTATGCCATTGGATGTATGTTGGCGCAAGAAGGGCCGCTTGATCACTCCATCTACTTTTAAAGTATACGACTTTCCGCTTGGGAATTATACAACCACCGAACCTTCTTTATCATGATTCGACCCATCTTCCTTATCACTTTCATAAGGTAAAACCAAGATACTATAACTTACAATTTGTCCATGTCTATCTTTATAACAACATTTGTCACACCCCGAGCCTACACCCTTGGCGGGACTGGAACTCAAAGACCATTGTTGGCCCCAAGCGAACCCTTGGCCTGACTTACTTAACTCAGCAGAAGACAATATTCATATCTATAATGATCAATAAACTTAACTTAACTGAAAAATAAAATAACTGAGAATGTTTTAAAGATTAAACATTCAACTTGGCCAAAAGTGGCAACCCAAGTCTTAACAATAAGAAATGGTAATGAAAAAACTCAAAGGACTAACATCTGACTATCTATGAAGCATCTAAAACAACTGAGATGGATGTTGGGACAAACCCCACAACATCCTAATGAACTAACTAGAAAGCAATAAAAAGAGTC
>NW_006239080.1:259135-259604 GCF_000226075.1 Solanum tuberosum | reverse complement strand
TACCTTGGCTCTTCTCAACTCATGAATCCTTAACTGAACTCATTTCAATATAAACTAGTTTAAAACAAGTGCAATATAAAGAAAAGCTGTTTAAAAACATGATGTCAACTCTGTGTATATACAAGGATACAACATAACTTTGAAATGTATGTGAAAATACAATAAACTGATGTATATAAAAATACAATAACTTTTGTGGGAGTTTCTCTAAATGAGAACCATCACATAAGAGCTATGTATGACCCTTTTCTACCCATGGTGGCTACATGGTTTTATGGAGATGTGAGTTATCTGAACTCATGCTCTCCCCCAATTCGGTGCTCAATACTACTCTCAAAATATATAGCTCTTATGTTTTAAAAACATGTTTCTTCTGTGATTTGAGATTAGTGCTCAAAATCTTAGCTCAAATGCTATCTTGGAAATCAAAGTTTCCCCTCTTGCTTAATTATGAAAGCATTTACTCTTT
>NW_006239080.1:250172-258929 GCF_000226075.1 Solanum tuberosum | reverse complement strand
TTAAAACAAAGTTAAAACGTTTGCAAAAGACTTTTAGAAAACTCTGAAGAACTTCTCTTGACTTGACTCTTACTTCTCTTGACTTTGATCTTAACTTTCCTTGAATTGGATTATGGATTCAAGGTTCATGATCTCATGTTTATGGATGATTTCATGATGTTTAGATGTACCTTAGAGTGTTGGAATCAACTAGAAAACATAGGTACATTGCTAAGGAACAAGTACGAAAAGGTGGGGAACGAATGGGGAGAACTGGCGTCCCTGGCGCTCTGAGAGGCACGGGGCGCCAACCCTCAAACTTCAGAGGACATGCTGGGGTGCTCTGGCTGGCGCGTCACCCCAAGGGGTAAACTTCAGAGCCCCTTTTGGGGCGCGCTGGCTGGCGCGACGCCCCACCCCCTTCCCTAAGTGTTTGACGATTTTTCTTCTCCGTTTTTCAACTCTAAACCCTCTTAACTTCAATGGTTCTTTTCCCAAATACTTAGGATCATTTATATTCTAAATATATAGTAGATTCAAACCTAAATTTCACCTGGAAACACGAATCAAATTGCAAGAACCATCAACAACGCAACCCACAAGAAATTCAAACGAAACTTCAACAATGATCATCAAGAACTCAATTTCTAAACTTTCAAAGACTTTAATTCGCTGAATTAAATTATGTTGGCGCGTGGGTGAACTTAACCAACGCTATGTGATCTCACATACCTTGTAGGGATCACCTCCGACGAAATCCACACGCAAAGCTCGAATGTTTCTTGGCGATTCTTGATTTCTCTTCGTTTTTCTCCTCCTTTCTCTTTTCTCCAAGCCCTAGAGTGAACTCTAACTTTTCTAAACTGACTCAAAATCTTGTTTTACCCCAATTAACTCCTAAAAAATGAATTAGAATAATTAGGTAAGGAAAAGACTAATTTATCCTTCCAAAACCCGGATTGGACATTTCCTTAATCCAACAGCCCAACTTCCAAAGGGCATAACTCACTCATCCTAACTCGGAATCGTGCAAAGTTGGTGGCGTTGGAAAGATATTCCAAGAGATTTCCAACCATATCTGGAACTACAACTAAATCATACTGAATTAGGAGTTATGGTCGTTTGAAGTTGACCAAAAATTCACTTTAACTTACTTAACATTTTCCAGATTTCCTTATACTTTCTAAAAATGACTATTTCCAGATTTTAAACTTCCTTTTAGTTCTTTCTAGTTGCGAGATGTTACAACATTAGTAGGCTTTCCTCTTTTGGTAATATTGGTAACCAACTATGAGCCAAGAGGACATTTTCAATAATACTTTCCCCTTTAACAAAACAAGATAATTCTAGATAAAACTTTATAAAAAAAATTACTCAAACAATATGTCTCATATATGAGAAGGTTTGAATATTGTCCTTCTTAGGTATGAGAACCAAATTCGCGTAAGTTATAAACTTTGAAAGAGTTACCAGCAAAGAACTCATGCACCATCCTTATGATGTCATAGCTAACAATATCCCAGTATACTTGAAAGAATTGATGAGTGGTAGATTTGCACTCATTTGAGGTCCATTTAGCTCAATAATTAGTGTCTTCAATGCCTAACTTTGTCCTATTATGATGATATGTAGATAATTTGCAGCTATGAAGGCTAATGGACAAGACAATGATTAATGTTTGAAAGCATGGGCAAAAATGCAAAAAGAAGTGCAAACTATAAATTGATGATCACCAAACGAGAAAGATTGATCGCCTAGTGAGCATGACCTCGCCCAAAATGAAAGTGCACAACATTTGTGCCTATCGAGATAGGTTGGCAATCTCCAAATAAAAAGGTGATGTACCGAATGAGAAAGACAACCTTGCTGATCATCACCAAAAATGATGGTGCTAGGGGAGAATTGAAGGCACGAAAGGCAAACCAAGGTGGTACTCGGTGATGCACCGAACGTGAAAGGCAGACTCAAGCAAGTTTAATTTGCTGATGGAGGTTCAAACACCTGAAACCTAGATCTAGAAAAGGTGAGATGAAGCTCGATTGGCGATTCACCAAAGGAGTTCGACGAGCTCGACTAATGTCGCTGAGTGAGACACGCATTAAGTGTTTGGGCCAAATTTTGGGAAATTATAGATTGCCCAAAAGGAAGTTTTAGAGAGATTTATTGGGGGAGTTCTGAATTTTGAGAGTTTTGAAAGAAACACTTTACTTTGTGAAGAACACTTTCTAGCTTTTAGGGTTTTTCTACTTTGCTCTTGAATTTGATAAATTGAAGTTAAATTCAAAGTGGGTTTGCTTGTAATTGTTTAATTTCATGCTACCCATGGTTGTTTTCATGGAAGGTGCAATTTCTTTACTTGTTGTGATAAGTGGCTAAAACCCCAAGATCCAAGGGTGCAATTATGGGGTTGGGTGTTGATTTAATGTACTGGGTATTGTGTTACGCTCTGTTTTGCTGCTGTTCATACTTGAATTTGGGCTAATTAGCATGTGATTAATTTTATGGGTTAAGGTTGCAGACTTGATTCCTACTTCTGATCTCCGGTTGATGCTCGAAAGAGATTGATTGGAGTGGGTAATTAGTCCAATACTAGCAATTTAGTTTTAATGTATGTAACTTGCTTGAAAATAAAGGTTATGGGTCGGATCTATTTGCCCTATTTTTGCATCAAAAGAGAGAATAGAGTAAAGGTATTGAGCTGTTTAGATTGGCATATAGATGAGATTAAGGCTGGGCACCGGAACGGGTTGTACCGGTACCATTCCGGTACCATTCCGGTTCGTTCCGGTCCGATAGTATTCGGGACGGGATGGGATACATTGAACCGGTACACGGAACGGAACGGTACCATGATTTGGTACCGGTATACCGGTACCCGTTCATCCCGGTTCATTCCGGTTCCGTTCCGGTCCGGTCCCGGTAAATCATTTTTAATTAAAATAAAAAATAATATTTTTTTCATTATTTACTTTTATTAGCATTTCTTTTTTGTTTATTTAATTTTTTTAAAATTACAAACTTAAGTTATTTAACTTACAAGTTATAAGTATAACTTAATAACTTATAAACTTCAAAAGGTTCAAATCTTTAATACTTAAAAACTTATAACATAACTACATAAACTTAAAAAAAAAACTTTATTAAACTTAACTTACAAACTTATATACGTAAAAATTTAAAAAAATATCTTTAAAATAAACTTAAGTAAAATTATTATAAATTTTAAAACTTAAATACTATAAACTAATATAACTTAGAAAAATAAAAACATTCGTATTTTCGTAATTCAAAATAACTTAAAAAAAATAATTATTTTTTGAAATAGCTATATGTGCCGTCCCATTTATCCCATCCCGTTCCGTTCCGGTCCATTCCGGTCCGTCCCGGTTCTATCCCGGTATATAGTGGGACGGGACGGAACCGAGCCTCCATCCCGGTAGTTCCGGTCCGGTTCATCCCGGTACCGGTCAACAACCCGGTCAAACCGTCCCGTTCCGGTCCGGTTCCGGTTCGTTCCGGTCCGGTGGTCCCATTCCGGTCCGGTGCCCAGCCTTAGATGAGATCGAAAAGAGAGTCTATGCAAAAATGCTTGAGATTGAAATAAGATTAGTGTCATTGAAGATGACTTAGTCTATTCATGGATTTTCATCACTATAGAGCAGTACAATTACCCCTATGTGACATCGATTTCCATTCCCCGCACCCCTAGATGTCTTGTTATATATTGAGATATCTGAAATTTTAGTTTAATCATGATAATTGATAACCAAAACTTTTTATCAAAATTGGTGGAATCATACACCCACTTGTTTTCACTATTACAAATGAATGATAAAAATTCTTTACGACATACCATTTCCTGTGAGATTCGACCCCGACTCTTCGTTGTGTTTTTACTGACTACACCATTGTCCCTTTCAATTGGTTTTACAGAGGAAATTTGAGTGTTATCAAGGATCAACCTGTCAAACCATCCGGACCACTAGAGCTATCTCCATTGAATCTGAACATAACATTCTTCACCTCTTCACCATATGAAATTATCTTCAAACATATATTCTCTCCATCAGAGATTAATTCCGGAATATTAGATAACAAGGGAACACTAGTAGCATACATATCCTGTTTGAACTGATTCTGAAAAATGCTCTACTGTTTTAGTTGTCATATCTCTTTCATCCTCTAACCATAAACCCTGAGAATTTTAAATTCTTGCCACTTTCATTTTTCATCTTTTTCCTTTAACCAGATTATGAAAGAAATTGGTGTTTCTATCACCACTGTCAAATCATTCATATCCTACCTTTTGTTGCCAGAACATTTCTTCAAAATGAAGATATTTATTATACTCATCTTTGGCTCTCTGCATATTCTCACCTGAGGGCATTCTTCAAATAGTTTCTCCTTAATTCTTGATTCTACTCTCTAATGATGAGTTGTTGAAAAATATCCCAAAAAGTTTCCCCACTCCATATAGACAGGGCTCTCTTAACCTTTTTAATCTTCCTCTTAAAGTTTAAAAAGTGATTAGAAGAGATAGAGAGGTCCCAATTCAACCTAACTACATCTTTGATGGTTTCATGCTCTATCTAGAGTCTTAGAAACCTAAAAGTTTTCTGTTGGCTGGACCTTCTGTCTTCACTGTTAAGCGGCATAGGGGCATAATCTGAGCTTGTTATGGGCAAATGGCAACCTCTAAGTACGAAAACAGGTTCTGCCCCTCCGTGTTTATAAACATTTTATCTTATCTTTCAAAGATACAATCATTTTTTCACCCTACTATTCCACCATGTAAATGGACTTCCCCTAAATTGCACTTGGGAGAGGTCACAAGAATCTATACAAGTCTTAAATTCTTGATAATTAGGAGTCACAACAAGTAGACCCCCTATCTTCTCCTCCCTACTAAGTACCACATTGAGGTCTCCTCCAATTAGCCATGGTCTATCCATACCTCCACATATATGATATAAATCATTCCGAATCTCCAGCCTTTGAGCATTGTCACACTTAGCATATACAAAAGTTACATACAAGCTAAATTTAGAATTCTGATTAAGCAACAAAACAGTGACTTGTTGATCTGTGTTACGCACATCATAGCCATGGTTAGTAAACGCTCATATCTTTCCATTGCCGTTGTGGATTGCCTTATGAATTCTTAGTTTCCTTCTATATCTATTGATGTATCTAACAGGTTGAAAAGGCTCCATCAGTGCAACAAATGTAAACTTGTGAAAGTTATGCAACATTTGCACTCTTTGAAATGTATGTTGAGACCTTAATGACCTAATATTTCATATGAGTGCCTTCATTTATTTTTGAATATTGAGATGTAACCTGTCTCCTTGGTTGAACTCTAAGAGGTTGAGCTGATTCTCTGTCACCTTGTTTCTTGCCATTTCTAGCTAACTTGACAACCTTTATTACCCTTGGAGAAAGATCGGTATCACTATATATCTGCTCTTCATTTGATTCTGAAACTGTAGTACAATCAACCCCCTTATTCTCTGTTAGATCTTCTGGCTCAAAGTCTACCAAATTAAGAATGAGAACGTTATGCAACGTATTATTCGGTGATTCAGTATGGACCGTCACTACTTGGTATTCATCAGGCTGCAATGTTGTGGGTAACACCACTATTTCCATATTATTATCCCTCGCAGTTTCATAACTAGTAATTACTATACCATTGTTATTGTTATTGTTATTGCTACATTGACCTATAGTATAAGCACTGATCACATTCTTGAATGAGTTATTAGCTCTAATTTCATCTTGTTGTTTAGCTCTATCATGGTCCTTACCGTATTTTTTAGGACTAATGTAACTCATATCTATTGAATCTCTTGATAGCATTATATTATACATGTCTTTATTCGTCTCTTCGTTAATAGTAAGTATTTCTCCATGCTTCTCTGGGCATTTAATTATTTGATCTGTAGAAATAATAGCTACTACAGTTTGCATTTCTTGTTTATGTTGCTCTCAATGCTTCTCTTGATTACCGCATTTATTTGAGACACTTTCTACCTCTAAATCTTCCATATCCATGTCCATCTCCCCATCATCTATGTTGTATGATTTCTCCTCCTCTTCATCTTTGTTATCAATATTTCTTGTTACTTCATTACTTCGAATATTTTTTTTTTTAACTCTTTTGCAGGCTGTTTATCATCTCTTGATATCTCCGCATAGTCCCTGAACTTAAGATGAGAAGACCGTTGATGCAAGACGCTTTTGTAACCATTCCTTTGCAGTCATTTTCTGTCCTCCTTCCCCTTTCTCTTGTGATGGATCCCCTTTATTTTCTACATTAATTGTTTGTCATTATACTGTTGCCTGCCATAGCGCATTCTTCCTGAACAAAAGCCTCAAATTTGTTCTCCACTACTATGGTTAACTGAAGTCATGTGGCTGAAGGCATCACAAAATTATTCACTTTCCCCCCTTCTATCCCTCACCACATTCCAGTTGCCAAGGTCTTTCCCACTTGAAAGTATTCTGGCTCTTCCTTTTTGCATTTTTTTAACCTTAGCATCTTGCAGCTTATGATTGATTTGAGCTTTGTCATGTGTCATTACTATAATCGAGCACTTTGCAGTTTTCTTTGTTATGCCCTTGTATCCTGCATTCAAAACAATATTTAGGGACATAATCATACTGTATAGCAATCATATTCAACCTTACTTCTCCTGTCTCAACATTCTCTATGTTCATTTTTTACCACTTTAGGAAAAGCGCCTTTAAGATCTTCTCACGTATATATGCACAACTAGACCTTGTCTTGTTTATAGTTGGTTGATCTAGATGGATAGGTTTTCCTACTGCCGATACTAGGGAAAATAGACACTCTACTTTGATAAAGAATGTAAGTAAGAGAGGTTAGGGAAGGATATCCAAGCCATGACCATTGATTTTTCTTCATTTTTTAGATCAGTGTACATCAAATACGAGTACCCCTCCTTAAATGTGATATAGAAATCTCCCCTAGAAATAAGATTAACAAAATCCTCATGTAGTGTCAGACTAATAAGAATGTATTTACTCCAAAACAATCCAATCTGACAACCTCATTTCACATCACTTTGTTTAGGAATGTTTTTTTCTCAGGTCCACCAGAATTTTTCATGTTGAATGAAGGTCCACCCACTCATATGAGAATTTTTCAATCACCACATATTTGAGATATTCAATATATATGGTTCATTCTTTCTACTTCTTGCTCTGTTCATTTTACGTACCTGAGGAACACCCCTATCAAACTGATTTATTATTTTCTTCTACATAATTAAGTTTTCTCAGCAGGCATGATAGATACAAGCTTGATACTTGTGCTGGGAAGGGAAAATAACTGCAAGTCGGCCAACAAATAAAGTCATAGAAAAGGGTTAGGCGTTTCAAAAAAGATCATTCAGAACCCTTCTTGTAGGGATGCTTTTTGAAAAATTTAACTACTCAAGTAACAGGAGTGAAGAAGCTATGTCAAGAAAAAAGATTGCAGGGCCTTTCAAATCCTAACAAATTTTATTTCAAATCCTAAGAACACACCTTTCTAAAACTCGTTCATTCTTGTTGCTCTTGGCCACAAATCCTAACAACTTTTATTTCTTTGTAATTAATTCATCATGATGGTGTGTATTCATTCTCTGAGAACCATGTCTTCCTTAGATGAAATCTAGCCAATGCCTTCCAAATAGACATGTCCCAGTAACAATCGCTTCTTAGGTTGTCTGTAATACCTAATTCGTCACTGAAACCTAGGATATTAAGATTTCTTTCTCTATTCTTCTAAATTATTTTTTCTACATGCATGCATGATTTATGTCTTTATAAATCTTATATCTTGTGCTTGTTGCTTTGTCTTATAATTTATTTGAGGAATTTGCATTAATTCAATTATTGATACACTTTGTTAAAAAACTATCATGAATATTTTTTAATATAGCTAAAGTTACAATACAAATTTATTCAATTGCAGTGAACGTTTAAAATTCAATAATATGAAGACGAAAATTTCTTATTTGAAACTAGCTTAACACATTAATAGATGATTAAATTTGAAAAAATAAACCTACTTATTTCTCCTCCGTTCTTCTAGTATGACAGTTTTCAATTCAACAACATGAAATAACATGCATGAATACCACAATAAGGTAGATGCACCAGGAAATTAACATCTTTTGCTCAACTTACTATTTTTTTCCGAAAATCAGTAATATATCTTAACTTTGTTATTCTATGTTGGGTTTAAAGGTGTGAACAGGAAATGAAGGTTTGTGACTCTCCTGAAGAGTTGTGACTAAGCCGAAGGGTTGTGAACTTTATGAAAGGTTGTGTCATTTCTAAAGGATTGTGACTGTTTGAAAGGTTATGCCTTTTCCAAAGTGTTGTGACCTTACTGAAAGATTGTCTTCTTTCCAAAGGGTTGTGACCTTTACCCTTTGTTGGCTATAAATAGAGAGGTTTTCTCTCATTTTTCTGGATCGAATTCTTCCCTTCTTTTGCATACATTTCTTACAAAACAAAATCGATCGATCGTGTCTGTGTGTGTGATTCGTTGTTGTCATTTTGAGTTCGTTGAAATTATCGAAGTTTGAGGTACCGCTACTTCTTTAATGGTTAATCCGTTTTATCTTGGGAGGAATTAATCTGCAACCTCGGGTACTTGAGGGGATTAAATTTCTTAAGGACACACAGTGGGTTCTGTGGACTCGGATAGTTCTTTGTGTTTTTCTTTTCATCTTTTATTATTTCTGGTTTGCTAATCTGAATACA
>NW_006239080.1:248489-249957 GCF_000226075.1 Solanum tuberosum | reverse complement strand
GAAGTAAATGAATAAATGTTGTCTCCTAACAATATTTGAACATGAGTTTAGTTTCTCGTTGAAATTCAATGTCTTCTGAGGAAAATTGGAATATGATAGAAACTGGAAAAGAAGGAAAAAATTAGCAACAAAAGTGACTTGCATGGAATCATTGCTGACAAATAGAATGTGATTCAATGGGGTTAATAATCAGGTTTTATCTTTATTTCCCTTGATTATTATTTTTTATATGCTTTATAAGTTATGAGATTTATTTCATAAATGTTAGGATAGATGATCATTATGTGATGATCTTACAATATATCTTTATTATTAATAATATGTATTTTGTTTAGGGGAGAAAAAATAGAACTTTTGTAGTTTTCTACTAGTTTGAAATTTGATTGTGTTTGACTTTTGGAGACTAAATTCTTCTGCATTTTTTTTTAGTCCTTTGGTTTGAAGAATATAAGAACTTCACAAACAAATCAGATTGTGCATTGGTTTGAAGAATATAGAAACTTCACCAACTTGTTTGAATACTTCTGTTTGAATGAATATTCTGACTTGAAGAGTACAAAATCTTCGTCAGGAATATTAAGGCTAAATGATTTGAAAAAGATAAAATCTTCATCGTTAGCTAGAAACATTGTTTATTTGAGGTTTTTGGAGATTAAAACCTTTTTGGTTTACTACTATGTCCAAATGTGAAACTGATTCGAAGAATATTAAAACTTCATCAGAATTCAAGGTTCATTCGGTTAACGATTAGAAGAATATAAAAACTTCATTGTTAAACTAGAAACAAGTTGTATAAAGATTGAATCTTTATTGTTAGTATTCTAAATACTAAGTGGTTTGTCTAGTTGTGACAAAAAGGGAAAAAAACACTAGTGACATAAAATTAGTGGTTTTTGTGCTTGCAATGGGTGTTTATATGGATTAAATCTCCAAAAGAAGGCTTCGTGTTGCCAATGTGTAAGCATGGGAAAAAATGTGGAAAATAATTTCAAATACTTGAAAAATATTTTTGAGAACATATTTAAAATGTGGGGTTTCTTTACTTGTGATAAAGACAAAATTAGACTTGCTATCTAATTTAAATTTGAAAGTACAAGATATGAAATTTAATGACAATCTTGTATTATGTTAGACCCACAAAATTCTTGGAGTATATTTGATATTGTGGTCGTTGAGTTTCTCTTTACTAGTATATGATATGACTAGTATGAAACCACAAAACTATATTACTCATTGAAAAGAATTGTATTCTTTGATGAAAAAATTTTACTTTAAAATATTGTGATTTTTCATGAAAAGGTATGTCTATTAAAATATAACTATTTGTATAGACATGAATATTGGTGAATAGTCATTTGTCATGTTTTGTAAAAGAAGCATTTGGACTATTTGCCTTTATTGGACCCGATGAAACTTTGTTCATGGGTAATTCTATAACAATCAAATTGAAAGTTATGGAAAGGTCCTT
>NW_006239080.1:240469-247074 GCF_000226075.1 Solanum tuberosum | reverse complement strand
TAAATGTTACTAAGCATATGCTAGAAAGTAACTTCGATATGAAAGACATTGAAGTTACTGATGTGATTGAAAATGTACTTGACAAGTTCAAGCATTTGGATTTCAATATTGTCAAGACTCCAATAAATATGAGTTTTGTACTTCAAAAGCATGAAGGCAAAAGCAACTCACAATTGGATTATGCTAGAGTATTGAGAAGTATGATATATATCATAAAGTATACGCGATCAGATATAGCTTGGGCTATTAGTAAACTGAGTCGGTTCACGAGTAATCTCAATTAAATTCATTGGATGACAATGAAAAGAGTTTTGGAGTATTTAAAACATACTTAAAAAACTATTGCTTTGCATTATAACTAACATTCAACAGTATTTGAAGAATATAGTGATGCAAATTGAATCACCAGGTCAAATGAAGTAAAATCCACGAGTGGATTTGTATTTACTCTTGGTGGAGGAGCAGTCTCTTGGAAATCTTCCAAACAGAGATGTATTGCTCGCTCTACTATGAAATTTGAGTTTGTCACTCTAGATAAGGCCGGTAAAGAAGTTGAATGACTCTAAAATTTCTTGAAAGATTTTTGGCCAAAACCTTTTAGCTCCAGTATGCATGCACAGTGAGAGTTAATTTGCAATAGGTAGGGCATGGAGCATGATGCATAACGGAAAGTCTCGTCATATATGGTGTAAACATAATATCGTTAGAGAACTACTCTCTAGTGGAATTATCATAATTGACTATGTAAAGTCAAAGGATAATGTGTCGGATCCACTTATAAAAGGCCTAACTAGAGAGGGAGTTGATAGATTATCAAAGGGAATGGGACTATGGCCGAGAACAAGTCATTGTGGCGGTAAATCTACCTAGAAGACTAGAGTTCCCAAGATCTAGGTTCAAGGAGATCAAACAAAGTCATTGATGACGGTTCAACATTGTCAAAATACTTTTTATGGTCCATTCTCATGATAAGACAATGTTCAGTAACAAGGATAAAGGCATTAGGACTTTTTAATGATTTCTAAGTTTGATACAGGGTATATCAAATGGTGTATCTAAGGGATAACACATTTAGAAATCACCTATGTAAGTGTGAAGTGTAAGCCGCTTCAAGGAGAATCCGGTAAGGCCAGTTCTCTACGCATTTATAAATCGAGACGTGTTCATGGCTAAAACGAACAAAACAATGAGAACCAAAAACAGTTCAAGGGTTTCAAGGAGAATCTGGTAAGGCCAGTTCTCTACGCACTTATAAACCGAGATGTGTTCATGGCTGAAACGAACAAAACAATGAGAACCAAAAACAGTTCAAGGGTTGATTGTGTGACTTATGTTGTCTAGGTATACACCAAAGCTCGATGGTTCAAAGATATCAAATCTACCGATTGACCGAGTATATCCGATATATGTTCACTACGGAAAGTTTAAAGGGAAACCCACTTATCCAGATGCAATCAATCCTTACTTACGAATCACACAGTTTTTCATGCATTGTTTTAACAATAGCCATTCCCTATTCATGTGGGGGGATTGTTGGGTTTAAAGGTGTGAACATGAAATGAAGGTTTGTGACTCTCCTGAAGAGTTGTGACTATGCCGAAGGGTTGTGAACTTTATGAAAGGTTGTGTCCTTTCTAAAGGATTGTGACTGTTTGAAAGGTTATGCCTTTTCCAAAGTGCTGTGACCTTACTGAAAGATTGTCTTCTTTTCCAAAAGGGTTGTGACCTTTACCCTTTGTTGGCTATAAATAGAGAGGTTTTCTCTCATTTTTCTGGATCGAATTCTTCCCTTCTTTTGCATACATTTCTTACAAAACAAAATCGATTGATCGTGTCTGTGTGTGTGATTCGTTGCTGTCATTTTGAGTTCGTTGAAATTATCGAAGTTTGAGGTACCGCTACTTCTTAATGGTTAATCTGTTTTATCTTGGGAGGAATTAATCTGCAATCTCGGGTATTTGAGGGGATTAAATTTCTTAAGGACACACAGTGGGTTCTGTGGACTCGGATAGTTCTTTGTGTTTTTCTTTTCATCTTTTATTTTTTCTGGTTTGCTAATCTGAATACAGGAGATAACATTCTATACATAAACCTCATTAAAGAATTTTGAGATCTATTATCATTGCTTAACAAGGTGACACCGTTATTCATCAAGTCAAAAATTATTTTTAACTGAAAATCTTGTTATTCATTGATATGAAATTAGACATGTAAAATATTCAAATAAAAAAATAATTCTACAACATCTCATTTTCTTTTACCCCCTTTGATTATTTTTATCAACATAATTAATAGTAGTTTCGTATATTAACTATAAATTGAAACACCATGAGCTGATGCAGCATAAGTGACACAATATTTCATTGTGTCAGGAGAAAATATCATTTATAAATTTGTTGTTGATAGAGTAAATTTATTTTTTTATCTTTCTTTTTTTGTTCCTTTTTAACATGAATTATGAGATCAATTTGCTAAGTATTATTTAAAAATTCGTGGGATGTTGTAATAGTTTATGACTCGCGTGATGCTTAATCTCTCTCATGATCTTGTCCAAAAATTTAGGCGATGGTTTTTTGTAATTAATCTCTCTCTCCTTCCGTCTTAATAATCGTTTGAAGACGAACAATGGGTAAATTAGTATACATTGTAATAACGTATTTTGTCGTTATTCAAGGCACCTCGTGTGAAGTCTCGAAAAATCTTTTAAATATGCTGCCAATTTAAAATTGGGGTGATACAACAAAAAATTTGAAATTTAAATTTGACTTGGGCTGACATCAGCTCGCCATAGCGGAAAACTCCCTCTATGATAGTGATGCTATATCACCTGCATGGCCTCTATAGCGTGGATGGCGGAATTAAACTTTAGAAAACATAAGTTCTTTTATTTTTCTCCCACTTTTGATTGGTAAAACAGACAAGGGTTACTTAAAATATCCTCCAAAGTCACTCCAAGGTTGGGAACAAGGGAGGGGAGAGATTTCAGCACAAGAAAGATAAAAACCCATGAAATTTTGATCTACGTCTGTCAAGGTTTGCCTTCACAAATCTAGAAGTTTGTATTCCAAGTTCTTCAAATGTTGCTTAGCCTCTAAGTAGGCTAAACTTTTAACTGAGTAGTTAGACATGTCTTCATTTGAATAATACCTTGTGAATTATTTGACTCAGAGGACATAAGACTTCTTGGTCAAGCCAAAAAGATTGTGCCTCGCCTTGGTGTGGGCTAGGCAGAGGCTCCGACATTACCCTCAAGGCCTATTCCCTTCTCCTGTGGAGTTAGGCAGACGACTATGTGAATCATAGTTGTCTAGGGTTGTAAGGCACTTAACTTGTTGATGTTTGTCTTACAAATGTTGCTAGGTGTTATTCTATGGGTGGTAACGGATGGGTTAATTATTGGTCATAAGTAAGAAAAACTATTTGAAAAGAGTCGTCAGAGAGTAGGTGTTGGTTGTTGTTTTTCAAGTATGTTATTTATGCATGTCAACTGTCTCTATAGTGAAACCTGTACAATGCATGTTGGGGAAAAACATAAGGATTGAATGTCAAATGATGAATTGTTGACAATCTCATGCAATTCAGGTGTTTTGTTTACTTCCATTTACAAGTGTGATTGTATTTCATTGTGATTATGATTGTGATAGATTGTGTGACTATTGGCTGACTCAAGTACCACACTTGGTACATATTATCGGTTTGATCAAATACCACTCATGGTACATGATATCTCTTGATTGGATCGTATATCACACCTGGTACGGGATACTATTAGTTGGCTTAGGTACTACACCTAGTACATGTTTAATTATTCTCTTGTATGTTGAGTGAACCGAGTATAATTCTTAATAGTGTGATTGTTAAATGCTGGTTCATGAGTGACTAATAATTGTGTTTAAATGTTGGGAGGGCATGCTAAGCAACGTTGATGATGTCTAGAATCCTTAGTGGTCATCCATATCATTCACCGAAAGAAGTGATATCATTTTCGAGAGGGCCAAATACATATTAACTCATCGGATATTGCGTCAAAACTAGAGGAGGTTAACGTTCAATAAGTATATTATGAATCACATCAACTTTGGAAGGATACATTATTTGCTCTACGTCAAAGCTGGAGAAGGCAGACGTGCAAACATAAACATCCGAGAGGATGAATTCCAGTTAAACCACATGTGCGGACGCCATAAAAAGGATGCAGCACGACGTGGAACCTTTTCTTAGCAGCGAACTGAGACATAATCTGAGGAGGAATATCAAACTCTTTGGACGCGAGCTAAGGAGTGACTTCCACCACGATTAAACCACACCCCTATCAAAAAGCATGTGGGTATTTTCTGGGGTCTTACAATTTTAGTTTCGCATCAGGTGTAATTGTCAACTCCAACTAGAAGCAGATCTTCAAATCCAAGTGAAAATACACCAAAAATGTTTAAAATTATGTATGTGTACGTACTTATTTATGGATGTGAAGAGCTTCACATTCATTACTAAGAAATTGCAAGCCTCTTTTTCATACTGAACTTATTTGTCATTCTTCCCGATCGAAGGATATCTTAGCAAAAGTGATTTCCTTTCAACCGATCGAGTCGAACTATAGACAGCCTAAGTCCCCAAGTTTATGGATATCTAAGCGGGCACAATGTTGAAAACTCGGTTGTAGTCCAACAGTCTTTCTCAAATCGTATTCTTGAGCGTTCTAGTTTCCTCATAATTCGATATCGAGATAGCTTTTGATTTCTTTCATAATCGTACATCAAATCAAGAGTTGTTTTGAACTACAAATAACCTGAATTATCATGTAACGTGAGATACGTAGGAAACTCAATGCTAGGGTCCGGCCATAATTCCTCAATCTGTATCGAGCCTTTCTTTCAAAGAGTTGAAAATGGGTTTGGTCAAAATTGGATTCGTCAATCTTCTTTGCCTAAGGTTTCCTCTCATCGACCCTACGCAAAGAATGGGGCGGTTGTTGACACCTAATTTTGACCCTATGCAATTCGGGTTAATTACTGAGCTTCTTTAATTTCAAACAATTTGAAATTATTGTCTTAAATAAAAATTTATCTAAATAATTTTGTTAGTTTTCCGAAATACTTATATAATTTTATATATTTATATTAATTTATATATAACTTTTATCTACTATATAAATATTTAATGAATAGCCTGAAAAATAGTGTTTAGTATAAATACGTATTCAAAGACCTTTCATTTGATATCTTATGAGCCACCTAACTCATCTTGTACAGAAAGTTATGGTCGTTTGAAGTTGACCCAAAACTTAAAGGAGCTTAGGAATGACTTGAATGATTTTCTCTTTAGTTCTTTTTGGAACTCAAGGTGCTATATCTAGTGATTTTAACACTTGGGGAAAATTTAAATTCCTTGCTAAAAACTTACTCACTACGAAGGAGGGTTTGAGTCTTAGCTCAAAAATTTTCTGGGGTGACTAAAAGATTGCAATCCCTCTTTTTCATACTCAACTTATTTTTCATTCTTTCCAACCGAAGATATCTTAACAAAAGTGATTTCCTTTTCAACCGATTGAGTCGAACTACAGAAAGCCTGATACACCAAGTTTAGGGATATGTAGGTGGGCTTAATGTTGAAAACTCGACTGTATTCCAACGGTCTTTCTCAAATCTTATTCTTGAACGTTCTGATTACCTCATAATTTGGTATCGGGATAGCTTTTGAATTTTTTCAGAATCGTAAATCAAATTAAGCATTGTTTTGAACTATAACTGACCCGAATTATCATTTAACTTGATATATATATATATAGGAAACTCAATGCTAGGGTTAGACCATAATTCCTCAAAATCTATATCGAGCATTTCTTTAAAAGAGATGAAAATGGGTTCGGTCTAAATTGGATTCATTAATCTTCTTTGCATGGGTTCTCTTTCATCGATCCTACCCAAAGAATGGGGCAATTGTTAACACCCAATTTTGACCCTATGCGATTCAGGTTAATTATTGAGTTTCTTCAATTTCATACAATTTAAATCATCGTCTTAAATAAAAATTTATTAAAACAATCTTGTTATTTTCATAAATACTTATATAATTTTATATATTTATATTAATTTATATAAAAATTTTATCTACTATATAAATATTTAATAAATAGCCTAAAAATAGTGTTTAGTATAAATACATGCATACTTTCTTTAAATTAGTTAATTTCATAATCATGCATGTGTAAATTAGTCTTAATTTTAAATAATTGGCTTATGTCTTGAAAATTATTTTATCTTGTTTAGATTAAGAAGCTCAAATAATTAATCAATAATTATTCGTCTTATTTCAATTTCAGTCAAATTTAGCTAATTGATTCGACTTGACTACATTCTAAATTCAATTGGCTAAATTTCTAATGCAATAGGCCACTCAATTCGGCTAAATTTGCAATCCTTTGGCTATATTTTAAATTCCTAAGACCATCTCCAATCCACCTTTATTTTACTCTCTATTCTCTATATTTAGAGAGTAAAATAGAGAATGGTCTCTCCAAACCCCCTCCATATTACTCTCTATCTTCCATTTATAGAGAGGTGAATAGTAGTTCTCCAAATTTGGAGAACTACTATTCACCTCTCTAT
>NW_006239080.1:217881-240175 GCF_000226075.1 Solanum tuberosum | reverse complement strand
AATTATTTTCTAAGTAATATAACATCTAAAAAAACATACTATTGATAAGTATACTATTTTCATCCCGAATTAACAATTTTTCTATTTTTTTTAAAAAAAAATTGTCACTTTAAATATTTAATTTAAAATTATAATTATTTTTCACTATGAAGAATACACAAAAATCTACATGATAATTCAAACATTCTACTTTTTATGTTATAGTGATAAATTATTAAACTACACTTTTTTAATGAGCATGAAAATACTTTTTTGCAATAGTTCAAAATGGTATAGGAGAAGTAAATTAGTACACGAAATAAATTGGATACAAGATGAAATTGTTAATTTAACAATTTTTAGCTACACATAAAAAAAATATGGACAAAAAATTACTCATCTTGAACTCCGTAATGCATTAATAGAGCATTATGGGAGTAACATAATAGTCCTGAAAGTCGAGTATTTATGTAAAATTTAAAGTTAAATTTTACGATAATGCATTATTTATTATGTAATTGTATTTCATCAATGATTTCACTTTTATTTGAATTGTTTTGTTAGTATGAATTATACATAATAATTTGTTGTAATTTATTTTATTTAGAAATTTTAGAATAGAATATAATTTTATATTTAATGAAAAATTTTTGAAAAAGAACAAAAATTTTATATTACACGAAGATTATATAGATTATAGGGTAATTATTTGCAAAAAGAAGTAATGATTTATATTAATAAGAAAATAAAAATAAAATAGAAATAATAATATAATATTTAGGAGAGAGAAAAATATTCCTTTTTAGAGAGTAAAATAGAGAATTGAGTTGGAGTTGGTTGTCTGAAAAAATAGAGAACTATAGATTTGGAGAGTAAAATAGAGGGTAGGGTTGGAGATGCCTGACCCACCCTATTTTACACATGTACGTACACATATAAATATACTTCTATACCCTACGCTTCTCTTTCCCCCAACAGACGCTCCTTCACTGTCTCACGTCTTCATCAAAGACCTCATCTTCTTCGCCCCAAAATCCACCAGATTTGGCACAAAAATCGACAGATAAGCGGCCACTCCCTCACCCTAACGTCCTTTTTGTTAACTCCTTCAATGGAGGTTTCAAAGATTCCAAACTAGGAAGAAGATTAACAATGTAAAAGTAAAACGTGTATTGTATTGAAAAATGAGCTCAACTGAGCTTTACATGTACATATATACATCAATTACCTATAGCTTAGCTGGAAGAATTAGTTATAACCAACTTGATTCACTTTACTAACTACTTTGACATGTCAGCTAATCTAACTAGCTAATTTGCCACATCAGCAGCTAATCTCTAACTGATAGTTGTATCTTCAATACTCCCCCTCAAGCTGTATGGTGCAAAAAAATTGTATACACCAAGCTTGGACAGTAAAAAATCATGTTGAGTCCTCCCTAGTCCCTTTGTTAACACATCTGCCAACTGCATTTTGGAAGGTACATGATCTACCTAGATAAGACCCTTTTGTATCTTCTCTGGAATGAAATGACAATCAATCTCGATATGTTTTGTCCTTTCATAGTATATAGGATTGGCAGCAATCTGCAGTGCTGCCTTATTATCACAAAAGAATTTGACTGGCAACTCCAATTCCACTTTCAACTCTTTGTATAGACCTATCAACCATACAATTTCTGCCACAGCATTAGCCATGCTCCTATACTCGGCTTCAGCTGAACTCCGGGAAACTGTATTTTGTTTCTTTGATTTCCATGAAATCAAAGACTCTCCAACTTTCACCACAAAGCCACTCATAGACCTCCTGGTCATAGGACATGTAGCCCAGTTTGCATCACAGTACACTGAGAGTTGTTTGGAAGCTTTAGATGATAGTTAACAGGACAAAGTACGGATCCCGGAGCATCTGATAGATGCAAGTAAAGAGGATGAGTGTAAGGAATTACAAGTTCCGTCGCCATTGATGTCGATTTTGTCACTAGCTCTGATACCATGTTAACTCTTTCAATGGAGGTTTCAGAGATTCCAAACTAGGAAGAAGATTAACAATGTAAAAGTAAAACGTGTATTATATTGAAAAATGAGCTCAATTGAGCTTTACATGTACATATAAACATCAATTACCTATAGCTTAGCTGGAAGAACTAGTTATAACCAACTTGATTCACTTTACTAACTACTTTGACATGTCAGCTAATCTAACTAACTAATTTGCCACACCAACAGCTAATCTCTAACTAATAGTTGTATCTTCAATACTTTTCCCCCTTGTTTGATTATCTCAAATTAAGTTGTACCATATCACTTTTCTACTGATGGCCTTGGAAAGGGATAGAAGCTTGAAAAAACCATGGGGTTTAAACTGTGCTCGATGGATTCCGCCATCAATGGCCTCCAAAACGTCTCTATCTCTTCAAATCTATCTGAAATAGTAGCTCTATCCCTTTTTTTCTTCTTTTCATCATCACTCTATCCCTATTATCACCTACAATTTGTCCTCTCAAAAGATTTTGAATATTTTCAAAATTTATACCAGATTTCCCCCCAGAAATGCCCAATCTTTCCTATAAATATCCCTCTATACTCAAAGATTAGGAGTGCGTTTTGAAGTCGGATTTTGAGGGCGAAGAACAGTGTTCTTGTAAAGATAACCCACAAAGGTTTAACCCTTGAATTTCTGATTTCTTTCGTTCATTGGAGTTCTAGTTGGAGTTTTAGTCAGTGGTGGTGAAATCATTTTACCGATTTTCTCTAAATTTATAATGACTTAATCTGTTAGAGTCTTTTTTAAATTAAGTTTTTTTAATTTCTTTAAAAAATTAAGTGGTGACTCTTTTTTCTAGGTATTATTCCTAAATGTTTTATACTTAGAACATTTCAAAAGTGATTTTTCTAAAGATGGTAAAATCGCGACATAACAATGATTATATCTCCAAGCTCCATGTTTCTTGATTATTTGCATGATATTATGTGGTGGATTCGGATCAATCGATGTTGCCTTCCAGCATGTGTTGTTTGTACTGATACTACTCTTGTTATACCACTTGGCATAGTCTGATTTCATAATCAATGATGTTTTATGTTGAAGATAAAGATGATCTCTGAAGCTTCTACCTCTTTTTCCTTATGGTGGGAGTTGTGTCTTATTATTTTGAGCATTATAATTTTTTAGAAGCTCTTATACATGTTTAGACTAGTTCTTTGGGAGAGGGTTTAGTGTATTTCTTGAATAGATCCTACATTTTCTAAACTAAGTTTGAGTATTTATCTTCTTACAACAGGGTGTTAGCTTATATTTTGTTCACTTCTGCATTTCATGTTTCAGTTTAGAGGTAAGGGTTTTCTATCTAGGTGATAGGGTTTCGAGCATATATTTTTTTATTATGCTTTCAACTTGATAATTGCCTCTTTAAATTAGTGCCTAGTATTCAATTTTTCTGAAGGTCAGTAGTGAGTATTTAGGAAAAAATTGTTGGGCATTTGCATCTTATTGTGATTAATAAGCTTTAAGATATAAAATTTAATATTTTATAGAGTTGAAGAGTTATTCTTCTTTGTGATTTGTGAATTATGGTATGAATCTTGAATTCTTGATCCATTTATATTTAGCTATGATGAATCAACAATTGTATCCTCCTGAATATTATTACTTTTTTTCATACTATGCTTTGTTTTCTAGCTGATGAGAAAGATAAGATAAGATTATTGATATCACTTTCAGAAAAAAAAATATTTTGTATAATATGCATAATGAGATTGTGTATATAGACATAAGTGGAGCCAATCATAGTGAATAAGAGAGTGTTAAATGTGTGGACAAGGACAATAGAGAATGCATCAAACTTAGTCATTTTTCAAAGTTAGTTAGCATTTTCAACAATTGAATGTGACTAATTAGTGTAAATGATATTTGTTTAGTGTTTGAAATGAGGAAATTGTAGGTATCTATTTTTTTAAAATTTTAAATTGTTGAGACTTATGACACTAATTTAATGAGGGATCTAGCTATCCAAAATTAATTCTCATGTTTAGCTTGGAAACTAATACTATAAAAAGGACGATATGAATTTTTATAGCTATTATAATGTAAAAGTAACAAAAAAATAATATGTAACAGGTAACTTTGATAAAGATTGAGTGAATACGTATAACAGAAACATAACGGCATCATATACTTTGTAAATAGTTTAGAAATTTATTTGAATCTTAATTGTGAAATTGAATATAGTTGAAAGAACACAAGTATAATTGACTAGTCATTTAATTATTGATCTCATTTACGCAATAATACAATTCAAATTCTAATGAAATACGTAATGAATGACTAAATAAAGTTCATTTGATGATCCATCAAAAAATTTCAAATTTAAACCAATAATTCTAGCAATTATTGCATGCGAAAATAGAAAATATAATTTAATCAGCCTTCTCATATATGTTTGGAGATAGATGAAATTTCTTCATATATTTCTTCATAGAAGTCATCACTTTTTATTGAAGTTATTGATTCTAGATCTGAATCAATTTCTTGTCTATCAATTTTTGATATTTTTACCCTCTTCTTGTTACATTCGTAACTTTTATGTCCTTCTTCTCCACAGTTATAGCATTTGCATTTTTCTGTAGGTTTTGATTTTTTGAAATTATTTTTCCTCTTATAATACCTTCTTTTGGGTATGTAGTTTTGTTTTGAAATATTTTTTCGTTTAATTAATCCTTTTTTGTATTTTCTTCTTTTTTTGTAGTACTAAAATTAGTACCAATGGAACACTTTAACTATTCAAAAATGGTTCCTATTAAACATTTTCTGAATCAGCAAAAAAAAAAAATATAGTGTGTGATACACTTGACATGACAAAATACTAATTAAAATTTAGCACATAGCACTGGCCCTCCAAAATTATAGAAAAATATTTTTTTGCTTAAAATTATTTCAAACACAATTTATATCTATTTTTTTCAAAGAAAAAAAAAATGTCAGCATATTCTATCTAGCCCCACCCCTACCCAACCCCCTTCCATCTTCATCTTCTTCCCAAAACACATTCTTTTCCAAATCACAAAAATCAATTTCTTTTCAAATAACTTGAAGATTAACTTTTAAAAAAATAGATATATTTTCGTACTAGGTACATCATAGAGAAAAAATATAGAAAGATTGGTATAAGAATGAAGAAGAAAAGGAATTGGCCGGCGGTTATTCATTTCTAGATTGATGACAAAAAGAAATTGATAGATCAAAAATTAATTCTATCAAATTTTTGGATATTATATTTGATGAATCTAGTGGGTTTACATTTTAGTTTGAGTAGTAATATTTGTTCGAAAATAGTGATAGACGGACATTGACTAACTTTTTCCCCCTCTGATACGTAAAAGTTATTTTTCTTTTTTCTTCTTTCTTCATACATTCGATTAGTTGATTCAAATTAGAAAGAAATAAAACTAAAAAAGGAAAGAAAAACAATGTTGAAACTGAAATGAAGAAGCTTTGGAAACTAAATTAAGATGAAGAAAATGATTGGTGGGGTGTAGGGTGCTTTTCTTTGTTGAAAAAAATGTCAGTGAAAGAAAGAAAAAAAAATCTTTTAAATTAATTATAGTGTCAAGTGTCAAGAAAAAATGTATTTTATTTTTTTTAAAAAACATTATTTTAATTTTTTTCACGCGCTTCAAGGAAGTCACGAATGTCACGCTGCTATAGCAGGTGATCCCACTATATCAGATTTGGGCCGCTATAGTGGGGTTAGTCGCGATTTTCTAGTGAGAACCCCAAAACTGCTCTGCAAGCTTGTCTTGAGAAAGAGAAAGGGTGACCTAGGGTGAATTTTCTCTTTTCTTCATCGTGATCGTCGTTACAGGTAAGTTAATTACTCTCTTCGATTGGTAATGTGATTTTAGGTCGTAGAACCTATGGGAATTACCATAAGGGAGGGATTTGATTGACTTACCAGTGAAAAACCCCCTATTTTGGGGTAGGATGATCATGAGAATGGTCTATAAGGTTAAGATTAAGTTGTAATTCAGGTATATTTAGGTTATTGTTCATTGATTATGTTATTTTGTTATTTTTTAAGCCAAGAACAAGTTATAATTCATAACAAAGGGAAGACTCAGGTTCAATAAACCTTCCATTCATTGTACTCTTTTTGTCGTTTTTGCACCTTTATTGTGTAGGTTCTGAGTTAGGCACGAATTATTGGTGATGACCAGTGAATTTGTACTCTATTAAGTCGTGTTTTCTCATATTTATACTTTATTTTAAGAACAATCCAGCTTAATATTTTAGATTCATACTCATTTCCAAGTGTTTGACACTTATTTAAGGTGTTTTGTTCATTTTAAGAAAAAACTCAAAAATTGACTAAAGATGGAGCAAAGGGGGCCTGAAAATCAAAATCGTATAAGTTTTGACCTTGTATGCAAAATTCCAAAGAGAAGTATAGGACCACATAACGCGCAACCCCAAGCAATGCAGAAGACCTTGCAGGGTGAGGTGACATAGACTGGGCCAAATTTTGGCCATTCCCTAATCCGACTTAGAGGACCCTTTAAGGTGTTTTAAATATTATAAATACTCATTCTTAGTAGTTTTAATGATTATTCAAGATTGTGAAGGTATAAAGCAATAGAGAAAATCAAACCATCTAAAATTTACTTCATTATATCTTTATGTAGCTTTATTTCTTGCATGTTCATGAGTTATCACTTTTGTAATAAGATCCTGAGTGACTAAAGGTCCTCTTTCTAGGGTTATGACATAATATGAATGTTGTATTCAATATATAGATTGTTATTGCAGATTTTACCATTCATATTTTGTTCTCTTAGTCTTAGGCCGTAACACCCGATGTTAGAACGATCTAAATTTAGAAAGCACTAAACTGGAAATAGCTAAATTGAGATTTTTTCAAGTTAAACTTAAGTTGTGAGTTTTGGGTCAACTACAAACGACGATAACCTTCAATACATGATGAGTTAGATGGCCCATAAGATATCAAATGAAAGGCCTTGGAATCCTCTTTTCAACGCCAACGAGTTTGCTAATTTTCGAGTTCGGATGAGAGAGATATGCCCATTTTAAATCTGTCTAGCCAGTTAAGGAAAGTTACCCAAAAATATGAGGGGTATTTTGGTCTTTTCCTTACCCCATCAGCTTGAAATGAAATTAGTAAATATTTTGGGGTCAAATCTGATTTGGGTCAGTTTTACAAATCCTAATTTACGCTTAGGGTTTTAGAAGAAAGTTCAAGAAGCGGAAAGAGGAGAAGTGAGGAAAAGTTCAAGGCGTTCGTCAGGATTCGTGATATTTGTCAAGGAGTTTCGCCAAATTAAGGTATGTAAGCTTTCATAGAGTTGGGTTCGTTCACCCACACGCTAATCATGATTTACATAATCGAATCCATCCATAAAAATTGATAAATTTGAGTTCTTGATGAGTTTCTTGAAGTTTCATTCTAAATCTTGATTGTTGGGGTTTTGAAGAATTCGTGAGGTGAATCTTAGTGATTTGAAGGTTGTTTTGAGTAGATTATCGTGTACTTATGTTGGGTATTCGAATCTAAGTAAGTTGGAAGAAACCATTCAATTCTAGGCGAATTAGGATCATAAAACGAGCAAGAAAATTCGTCGAGGAGTTTCTGGGCAGTGGCTGACGCGCCGCCCCACCAGTGCGCTAGGAACAAGTTCTTGGGGATGGCACCCCGTGATACTCAATGTGCCAGGGTCACCTGCCCCCACCCTTTTTCCATTGTTTTGCCCGTCTGAGTTCCTTGAAAGGGTACCTTTACTCCCTATTGATTTTAACTACTCTAAACTACATCTAAGCATCGAGAAGTCATTCATAACATGAATCATAACCTTGAATTCATTATTCAAATTCAAGGTACAGTTAAGAGTTAAGTCTTGAGAGTTCTTCCGAGTCATTTTGAGAAGTCTTTTACATTTTTTAAAACTTATTTTAAGACTTGAATACTTGAGTATGAGGATGAGTAAATTTGAGTTCATATTTCAAATGAATATATGGGAACTAAGTATTCCCAAGAGTAAATGTTTTCATAGTTAAAAAGAGGAGAAAGCTATGATTTCCAAAGGAGTTATGAGTACTATCTCTTTTTAGAGAAATCTTTTGAGTAATTATCTCAAAGTTGAGGATGAGGAAATGTTTTCTTTAAAACATATGAGCTAAGTTATATTTTGGGAGTAGTATTGAACACCGATATGGGGAAGAGTTCAAACAACTCACAACCCCCATAAACCATGTAGCAAACGTGGGTAGAAAGGGTCACAACCCCCATAAACCATTGATAAGCATACCAACGGAAGAGGATAAACAGTTGATGCTTTCGAGGCTTAGATCAAACAGTGGTAGTGATTCAATTGTCAGCACCGCATTCGATAACTCAACAGTAATATTCTGACATGGAGGCCAGTTCATCAGTGGCATTGAAATAAAAAAAAATGTCTTTGCTTTCCCCCGCAAAACTTTAGCGCAACAACATCATAAATCAAGAGTGAATTAGCTGATTGTTGTTTCAAAGCTTAATAGCTGATACACCACCCAAATAAAGATTGATAACTCACAGGAAAAAGAAACTGAAGGCGGAGTTCACGAACATTCTCAGAGGAGATATGGAGGTGGAAAAATGAGAGTGATATTTTAAGAAACCCTACTTGAGGGTCTTTTAATGTAAAAATTAGGCAAATGACATAGTATAAGAAAGAAATTACTTCCTTTCCCTACTCTTTCATTAATTACCAAAAATCCCTTTTTTAGTGTTTTTCGGATACATAATATAGCAGTGTGGATACTTAATATAGCAGCGCAGATACTTTAATTAATAACGGGCGGATACTTAAATTATTAAGTTGTTAGCAACACAGATACTTAATTAACGGGCAGATGCATAATATAGCAGTGCGGATACTTTAATTAAAACGGACTGATACTTAAATTATTAAGTTGTTAGCAACACAGATACTTAATTAACGGGCGGATGCATAATATATCAGCGCGGATACTTTAATTAATAACGGGCGGATACTTAAACTAATAAAGTATCCAGTTAAGTTGAATTGGGGGAAAATAAGGGATTTTTGTATTTTAATGAAAGAGTAGGGAAATAGTGAGAATAGATAAAGAAGTGTTGTGTATTTAAGTAATTTTTCCTCTTTTCTCTTTTAATAGTAGAATTATAATGGGTTGGGCTGGGCTTTTGTGTTTTGGGTTGGATTCAGTTTTTTTTATTGGACGCATTTGTGTCTTTTTTGGTACAAATCTATTTATGAATAAAAGGCTATGACCATATTAGTTAAAAAAAATTAGAAGAGGAATTTGTTATTTTATCATCAAGAAAATTTTGGATAATTTAGGTCATAATTGGATTTTGAGAATGGATAGTTGGTGACCATCTCTTTTCTTAATTTGGTACCACAAAAGATAATAATAAAAAAATTTAAGAAGAAGAAGAAGAAGATAGAGTAGAATCCTAGGGTTCGGCGGGAGCTAGTGATATTGAAAGAATTGTTTTAGGTCACCAAGAAATAGTGTTCGGGTTATAATTGAGTCATAGATGTGTAATTTTATGAAAGATGGGTGGATTTTCAAATTTTGCGTAAAAAATTAAATAAAAAAATTGAGTAAATTATTGAGATGAAACCACGTGTCCAACCGTTAGCTTTAAAGGTACACACATGCCAAAAAAATTACAGTAGAAATACATACAACTTTAAAATATAACGAAAAGTATATGCATACCATTTGTCGTAGTTCGGAGGTATTTATCCTTTTTCCCTTTATTGAAACATTTCAGAAAGTTCCAAAACTTGGTAATTATTCATTGAGTTTAGAAGTATGCATGTTGGAATTATTCTATGTACTTCTACTAACCATCAAGTTTGAGTAATTACTTTTTTCCCTTTTTGTATCATTCAAGATTGTGGTCAAGTGATGAACATTTTTCATCTATAATTAAAAAAGTTAGATTTGAGTTCTAAATATAAAATTGTCTTTAATAGAGAGCGTTTTACCTTCTAAAGTAAAATTTATCTGAATAAATTCAAATTAATCTACCTCAAATGATTATCGAACACCAAATATCAATTCAATACTCCTTTCCATTCACAAAAATAACGTAATGAAATTTGAAAAAAAGAAATTAAAGATCCCGATAGGCCTATATATGTTCGTTAAAATAGAAGGTAAGCACAATAATTACATATTTCAAGAATTAATTATGGCTTTATGCATGTACATATTCACTGGATGGCAGAAAAAATAATATCACTGAATTAAACTCTTGCTATATTACTTCTATTTAAATATTCCTTTCGTTCATTTTTGTTCGTTTATAATATTACAAAAGTCAATCCCCTAAACTAGCATTAAGGTATCTAATCACAATATAGGATTTTAGGAACTTAAACTAAGGCTTAAGAAAAAGAACTATTCTAAGATTCTCAAAACGGTTGATTATTAATAATTAGCAATAAACCTATTCCTACCTAGCAAACATGCCTAACGATTCATGAATATACTATATATTATCTAACTGAGCTAAGTCTAAATAGGGTATATTTTAACCTACCTCACAACCAAACAACAATCAAAGAAGCATCACACAGAAGCTTTTCCCTTTTAATAATACTCTAATCACTTCCACTCTATCACACAAATAATCTACTCATTAATACGATTTTAACAATACTCATATTGATATTTCACAATTCAGGCCAAAAAAATCATTCATCTGGACTAATCGATGAAAATAAAAATAAAATCCAGATCTATCTTTTTCATATGGTAAAAAAATTGTATCCAAAATTGGATAAAGACGAGACTCAATACAGGGCTCAAATTGACCCGTAAAGATTTTTAGCTAGAATTACGAATTGAAAGAAGAAATAAATCTAGAATTACCTATAGAATACAGAGGGGAACATTATTTACCTACTGACCAAAGAAATCAACAACAAAAGCATGGAATCACCCCAAGAACATATTACTTTTGTGGTGACCGATTTGTGGTACCTGCGAGGGGTTATATTAGCTCTTATTTTTCATTCGACTTTCCAACCTTGTGCAGTATTTCTTAAGCCTTAGAAACTAAGTTATTGTTCTTAAGAAATTTTTTGGCATGATTTCACGGTGGGAAGGAGCCTTAAGTTGGGAAAGATGATCATATTTTGGCCGAGGTTAGAATTTGTTAATAATCCAGGTAATTAATAGGTCATTAGTAATTGATTGTTGTTTATATTGTTGTTAGACCAAGAACAAGCCAAGGCTCTCTGCAAGAAAAATACCGAGTTATTTGGAGTTTTCAAGAGCTTGATTCGGGTTAGGTGATAGTGGTATGTCTTTTATTTTTATATGTATCTATATCTACTGCTTGTAGTATCATTTGTACAATGCATGGTAGGAAATATATGAATTGACATAATCTCATGCAATGAACTTGTGCTTGTGACTTGTGATTTTCAAGTGGTCTTGTTCATTGTACTATGTGATTGTGTATAATTATTTGTGATTATTGATTGACTCGAGTACCATGCCGGTACACTAACTATGGATGACTCGAGTACCACACAGGTACACAAACAACTTGGGGTTTGTATCATGTGAGAGGAGCGGGTATTTGATTTCTAGTTCCATGAGACTACCTGGTATTTGCATGTGATCATGTGGGACATATGGTTATGCATTGTTTGACCCAAGTGTTGTTTTATAACATGTGACTGAGAGTCTTTGTGGTTGGTTATTATTGTTATGTTATGCCTTGTTCTGTGTTATTAGATTGTGGTGACTGTTTGCATTCATATCTTGAACCGGTCACGTGATCCTATAAGTATATTATGGTTTGTGTAGTGATAATGTACCTATTCTTTTCCTTATTGAGTACATGAAATATTCCAACGGCTGTTTCGAGACTTAGTTGAGAGACACCTGATTTTTGAATCCAAGGGTAAGCTTTGTCTTTCAGGCTACCATGGATTCTTCTGCATCTTTTTATCCATTTGTTTGGACACAGGTTTTTAGATTTTATTTATTTTTAGTTTCGGAGTTGCATTCTCAGTTGAATGTTTTAGAGTTTTGGTTTGGTGACTTTTAATTCTTAGGAATTCTTTGCATTTAAATATTTTGGCTAATGGATTGAGTTTATAGGGACTCAATTCTCTGGTTAGCTAAATTGTTTTACTTTATTTATGATAAATTTGGTTTGTTTTAAATGGTATTGGATTATTTTTGTATTCTCCCACCAAGTGATTTTATGTGGGTGTCACTCATGGCGGTCTAGGTTGTGACATAGTTAAAGACTCATGGTAGCCCCTCTCACAATTTATGATATAGATATGAATTAAACTACTTAGTTAATTTTGTTACTATGTACTGTAACACCTCAAAAAGAATACTTGTAAGGAAGGGTTCAAGAATGATGGAAAGGTCTAAGAAAGGGTTCAAGGACGGTCGAAGAGTCCACAGTCAGTGAACCCATCCTTGAACCCAAGCCTTGTGAAAAATATTCTAAGGCAAGGGTCTAAAGAAGGGATCAAGGACGGTGGAAGAGTCCACGGTCAGTGAAGCCATCCTTGGACCCAAGCCTTGTGAAAAATATTCGAAGGCAAGGATCTAAGGAAGGGTTCAAGGATGGTGGAAGAGTCCACGGTCAGTGAACCTATCTTTGAACCCAAGCCTTGTGAAAAATATTCTAAGGCAAGGGTCTAAGGAAGGGTTCAAGGACGGTGGAAGAGTCCACGGTCAGTGAACCCATCCTTGAACCCAAGTCTTGTGAAAATTATTCTAAGGTAATGATTCACGGACAGGTTCACGGCCAGTAGAATGGTCCACGGACGGTAGACCCTTCGTGGAGATTGAATTAGAGAAAAAAATCTAGGCCTCTGGTCCACAATAGCGTTCACGGGTTATGAATCGATGAATGGCCGGTGAAAGCCTTTCGTGAAAGGGTCCCATCAGTTATTTTTTTAAAGGTTATATGGGTCTTTTTATATGCATCTAATACCTAAATTAGGTCATTTTAATCCTAATCCTAGACTCTATATAAGTCTTTTAAGCCTAAAATTTAACCATTCTAAATCTGTCACTCTCCGAGGCTACCCCCTAGACGTAAATACGGGACCTAGAATCACGAGTGACCCCAAGCTAACCCTAAGCTGGCATATCATAAGCAAACTGAATAACTATACTATGTGGAAGCTTAAATAGTGATAACTAAAAGTGGGGAATACCCAATACTGATCTGAATATATAAAAAAAAAGACTATGAGTTTAATAACAACTAGAGGATCAAACTCAAAACTAAAACTGAATCTAGTACTATGTCTGAAAAAGCCTCTAACTGACTAAAGTTCCTGGGACATGCCCCAAGCTAACTCTAGCAAAATTGAAAACTGAATAAAAAGATTAAAGTGTAAAGCATGTCTATTGTCCTCAAAATATGAGGACTCACCACTGAAGCTGTTGAATTGGAGATCGGGAATCGATCTATGCATGATCTAGGTGTTGAGGACCTGAACTTACATCACGAAAAGATGTAGCATAGAGTATACGTCATTACTTGGAAGGTATTGAGCATGCATGATAGGATAAAAGTTGAACAAACATATAAGTTGAACAAAGCATAACTGATCAATAATATAATTTGAACATGATGGAAATACTGATATATACTGAAAAGAACTGAACTGAATGCAATGACCAAGTACTGAACATGTTGAGACTGAATACTAAAGTATAACTGAAAACCTGGTCAAATACACTAGAGTCTAATTGTGGGAGCTACTAGTAACCGACATAAAACCACGTGAGCTAAACATGGAGTCCGATGTATACTCCCCATCAAGAGGATCCAATATACTTTGTCAGGGGTATAGAGGCAGGATTGACGTGATCACTAAAACTGATGCCCAACAAAGGGGACTTAACCTATGGGAGCACATAGTTCTGGGACTATGAGGGTACGCTGAACCTTAGTCCAACTTGATCTAAGCCTACTCCCAATTGGAATATGTATATGATACATTATGACTGAAATACTGAATAGCTCAAAATATTGACATACATATACTCATATTGGAAAACTCTTTCTAAAAAACAATTCAAAATCATATTATAATATGATCATTGATGATTCGGGAAGTCATACTGCATAAACATTGATGGTATATCTAGATATCATACTCCTCATACATTGATGGCATACTCGATTGTCATACTAATTATGCTTTAGAAAACTCTTTTCTCAAAACTCATCTTTGTTTTCTCAAAACTCAGTTTAATTACTCAAGCGTTGGTATTAAAAAACTTCTCAAGAGTTATAACTCAAAATAGGGTTCATGCTAAAAAATATTGATAATGTGATGTTCGAAACTAGAGCATGTACATCTGTTTAACTGACCTAGCATGTGTAATTCATGAACTAAGAGAATCTACACAACTAGGGTTATGAGTTTCATGCAAAGAACTAAGCAACGATTCTACGAAAACATGATAATCTGATTAGGAATACTCTAACAGCTAATTCACAACCAATATATAAGGTTTTAGAAACCCCAGGTCTAAACAAGATAAAGGGAATTAAGAATCTGACTGAATTCTAGGGACCTAGTGGATGAAAGGAATCCATCAGTGAAATCCCACAAACCTGGTGACGAAATTCACGGAGAAATCTCTCAATTTCGGAGCTGGAACTGAAGAAAACTTATTGCGTTCTTGGAAAGGGCTTGGTCGACTGCTTCTTCTATTTTTGCTCTAGTTTGATGAACTAATTTTAGTGGATAAAGGTTTTGGTTATGTTCTGACTAGGTTAATAGGCTTAATCTAAGTAAAATGACGTAGTTTAGGTGCCCAAAGCATAGGGGAAAGGACCGAAACGACCCTAACTTAATTCTAACAAAGCCCATCCACAGAGGGAACGACGGTCAGTCGTTTGACCTACCGGCCGTCGTTTGGGTTCGTCGGTCAAGTCTGCCCGACAGGGCTTCACTAAAACAAGCATAACTTTTTACTCGGAAATGGGATTTTTGCAAACTTGATGGCGTTGGAAAGAGGATTAAATTATCTATTATTTTGTAGGTCATGGGATACCTAATTCCTTTTTTCCTAAGGTTTATGACCATTTGAAGTTGACCCAACATCAATTTCCCTCTAATTGGCTACTGACTATGACCTACGGTCCGTAGGTCCAACCACGGACCGTACTGGCCAACCATGGGTGGGATTAGAGACTATTAAGACTTGGGCCTTAACGAAGGAACCCCACATATGGTCCGTGAGTGGTTCCGTTGGTATTGGCACCAGATTTTCTAAAAACTAAGATTTTCTTTGTTTTGATATCTAAAGTGTTACAAAATCACTCTTTCAATTTCCCCAAATCCCTCCAAGTTCTTTCCCCAAATATTTCTCTCTCTAAAAGAAGAAAAAGAAGAAGAAGTCAAGCTAGGGATTTCAAGACCAAGTCTCCTAATCCTCCATTGATTGCAAGCTTTTGGCATCAAGGTATGATAGTTTTCATCGATGGAGCCCTTTCCTCCATGAAGTTCCTAAATTCTCCAATTTATAAAGTTAGAAATCCCCAATTGAGTTAGGGTTTTTACTCTATGTCATGTGTTCTTTTAAATGTTGATTTATTTGATTGATTTATAAACTTTTATGCATGAAATGATATAACCTCGTGATTTTAAGGTGAATCCCCATGAACCCATGCTTAACTCATTTTTTCTATGTATTGATGATTAAAAGTGGGTCTTGAACTATGAATGGTGAGTAATGGAATTATGCATATTCTTATGGAATTGATGAGATATGATGTAGATTTCTTGAGACTAAAAGCATATGCGTTGTTGTTGTGAAAGGATTGCTCACATAACTACCTCATGCATGAATGTGAAAGGTTTTCTCACATTAAGGATTCTAAGGTTGGAAGGTCTTCTCACCTAAAATGAATCAAAGATAAGGAGCTATTCTAATGAAACCTAGGTTTCATTGATTACTTCATTGTACCTTTCCATGGACGACATATGACTTAGCTTGGATTGGTAAGATGATGTGTCCTTCCATGGATAATAAAGAAAAGTTAAGAGAATTAAATGACTATTCCATGGGATTTACGCTTAGTATCGAGAGGATATTGAGATGAGAGCTCCCCCGTTAATTAAAGTCGGGTTTCTAGAAGCAATCTCTTTATCCCATACATATGTGCCCTCATAAGATGATTGTCTTAGATAGACATTAGCTAGTGGATCCACATAAGCTAGAAGTTCATCGTCATACCTTGGCAAGTAGGACACCCCTTTTTGGTGTGGGGTAGGCACCAGATTCTGTGTTAATAGCTCACATGGTCTTATATGTCGGTTAAAGGTAAATCTCCCACAATAATGAACTAACGTTACTTCAAGAAGTATCTCATATGTGACTTAAGATGATGTTTATTTGCATTGACCATGTTTTGTGACTTATTTCCTCTAGTTCTTTTACATTCATGATTTAGCTTGGTCATTGCACTTTATGAAAATGTCCATTTTCTCATGTTTTCAAATGTTTTATGCATGGCTATCATACTTGGTACATATTTTGTACTAACGCATACTCTTGCCTATATTTCCCCAAATATAAGGACCGACTCCTTACAAATTCGAACTTCTGTGGATAGGGATTTCATATAGAAGATTGAAGTTTGGTGAGTCCTCATATTTTGAAGACCGAGCTTGATTCCCCTTTTGACTTTACTTTCAGTTTTGGAACTTGATGTACGGGATATGCTCTGATATACTCTTATGTACTAGATGACTTTGAGACGATGTTTAGATTTCCATTTTTCTGTATAAAACTCTTATATGTTGAAACTCTCTTTTAATCTCTTTATTATGCTTTCTTGTATGATGAACGCTAAGTGGTTTGTGTGGGGCATCTCAAGGTCCTATACGCCATGTTACGCCTAGGGACCACATTGGGTTGTGACACATACTTGTACCTTCTCTGTACTAATCACATACCTTTATGTGCTACATTTTTCATGTGATGTAAAAACGAGTGATCGTTCTTAGGATTATGGATAGAGAGTAGCTGTAACACCCCTAAATACTAACCAAGAGTCGCATGTCGATATACCATTGCTTAATTACTACAAATGTTTTATTCTCATTTTGGGAACTTGAAATTTTATGATATTTGCAGACTTGCTTAACATAATTGTGATCGTAATTTAAGGTATTGTATTGGGGTATTTACGTAATATTCTAATTGGAATTATTTATAACTTGAAAGGGAGGTGAGGTATATTCATATTGGTATATATGTATACTTTTGGGCAGCAAACCTTTTTACTTTTGGGCAGCCAACCTTTGACTTTTGGCTATATCTAGTAAGTGATAAACATCACTTTTATAATATATATTTTCACACCTCCTCTATAAGAATTCGTGTTCCTTAACTCTAAGAAACCTGTAGAACTTCCTCTAACCATATTACTCACAGAATTTCAAGAAAACCTTGGTCCTTTTGGTTGGAATTCGAGACACACCTTTCTCTTTGGTAAGTGATGAAATCTATTTCTAAGCTGGGTAGTGTTTGGTATTTTATGCATATCTCGTTCTCTAGAACTTTGTTTACAGTAAATAAATATGATTTGGAAAGCTAATTTGTATGCCTACAACTCTTATCTTTATGTAAAACTCTAATTTAGCTGTTATGGATTCGAAATATGGGACGCAACATAGGGAAAGTTCTGTCCAGATTTTGGAATTTGAAATCATGTATGATCAACTATTAGTGTTTTGAATATATCTTTTTGTATAAAATATATTTTGCGGTGATTCTTGTTTATTTTCAACCTTAAGAGATGTACCTACATCTTTCATGAAGGATATAAAGTCCAGTTTTGCATTTTTCCTTTTCAAATCTAAGTTGCGACATGAGGTACTAGGCTGGCCAGAATTACTGTTTTTGGGAGCATAGTCGTATTTGTATAGGCTAAACTTACTTGTGATGATAATCCTGGTCTATGTCAACATTATTGAGCTTCTAGTAATTAAAGAAGTTATTTAATTTGATTTTTAAGGTTGTATATACTCGTGAACAAGTTGAGGACCTTGATACCTACGGTTTGAACTCTTGAAGTTGTGTTGGACTGTTTCTAAGCTAAGCACTGAGGTTTGTGTATAAACTTGTACTTGTACTCTTTTTACCTGCTGGTATATCTGAAAGTTTATCTTGGTACCTTGGTTACCTCTTGTCACTTTGTATTGTCGTGTTGGTATCCTTTAAGACACTAAAGACGCTTGTGTAATTTGCCCACTTGTACGGATTGTTTGATCACTTGGCACTCTTGTTGGGACCTTGTCCTTCTTGTGGCTATGCCTTGATCACTATTGGCATGCTTCTTGATTCGGATCATTTGTCATCTTGACTCTGGATTTTTAGTCCGTCTTAAGTATGGAAGTTGTCCATTTTAAGTACGAACTAGAAAGCCATTTTTAATATGGTTCTTGGTTCTCTTGATTATTGGGCTTGACCCTTCTTGATGCAGGGGGTCGATCCTTCTTGATATCTGCTTGTGATTGGTGTGACGACATGATGTACATATTGGGTGAGCCTTGTTATTGAATCTCTTAGAAAATGGTGCTATGAGCATTCTTGACATTTGGATCTTTAAATATCGAACTCGATACTCTGTATATATTATTTACTTGATTTATTTATTATGTTTCAATTGTGCTGCCCATTACTTGAGAAAGGTATCTTGGCAAATAGTTTTTACACCACTAAGCTATATGCTTAGCGATAGTTGTTTCTATCGTAGGGAATGTTCGAGAGGATGCATGAAGCTGGTCATTGGAGATGGAGCTTTTGAGAGCCTTAAGGAAGATCACATTTGCATATAGGCATCTATATTTTGTATAAACCTTGGGACTTGTACATGATCTATGTGTTATATATTTACATGAAATTTTGAGGGCTAATTTGATCATGTCACCAGGGGTTGTAATATAAGTATGTCTATATGTTTTGTTCTTTTTGGGTGTGTAAACCCAAGTCTTGTAATATACTAAATTTACTATTTGTTTTGAATGTTTGTGTGAAGCATGAACAGGTAAATTTTGATACTCGGAAGTTGGTAATATTCTTTTATATTATTTTAAGTGCGAGGATGAAATATGCAGGAAAACCTAGTAAGTTATTTGCTTAGATTATTTTGGAAGGGTTCTTCCGCCATAAGATAAAATTCTACGCAGTTTCAGTTTGGCATCAAGTTAATGTGTAAATGGGCAGGTTTCACTTCTTCAACTATTTTTTTTCTATGAACCTAATTCCTCTATCAATATGCCCTTTGTTAATCTCTTTTAAATGTCGCAAGTATTAAATTAGATTTCTTCTTTAAGTGGTAGCATCCTTCCGAATTGCTACAGTAGTAATCCATAGTTTAGCAGTTAGTGAGTTCTCCTTATCCGGGGACATAGTTTAGTTGTTTCTATCCGTATTTCAGACTTGTATTATGGCTAGCTGAGGGCCTTGTCTCCATAATTTATTTTATTTAGTTTAGAGGCTTCATACATTAGTATTCAATTGTAATAAACTCATTCTTGAAATCTATTTCAATTGGGGTTTTAGTTTAAAGCTTTTGCTTCAATTTCATATGATATGCTTAGATATGTTATGTCAGCTTGGAATTACTTGTTGTTCCAAGTCTCATGTCTCGATTAGGGTAAAGACACGAATTGTGACAAACTTAGTCTGAGAGTACTAGGTTCAAGAATCTTTTGATGTTCTAAACGTTTTTCTCAATAGTCATTTTATGGGTGTTAAGCGCACCATACTTATAACGAGGAGGCTACGGAGAATTTAGAAAATGTTTTTCCTTCTTTCATACTATAGATTATGCAATAGAGCAGTCTCATAATAAATTGATGTAGTTTCGAGTATTCCTCTAAATTCCATAATTATTCCTCATCTCTGAGGTGATAGAAGTAGTATTGTTCAGCTCCTACCGATAAGATGCTCTTAGATAGAACTATCAACTTTTCGGAGACCGCATAAAGGACTTGAGATGATCCCATTAATATGTTTAAGCCCATCAATTCAAAATCTTATGCTTTAATTATAATGTCAATTGTATTGTTGATCCAAAATATGATATATATTAAGATTCTTCTATATTCCTCGTTATATTGAACCACTATGAAATGAGAAAGTATGTGTCCATACTCTTGGATAGTATAAGCATCACAAAGATAGTATGATTTGAAATGTTATGATTTATAAGTAGTAGAATGACCCAAAATTAGAAGTGTAAATCTAAATGTGTAGTATCCAGAAAAGATATATATGTATCCATCAAGTTAGAAGTGAAGTAATATGTCTTTAGGTTTTAAGGGGTAGTAAATTGGTGCAGATTTCATGAGAGAAAGTAGCGAAAAAGTTATTGGTTAAGATGAATTAGATTATGGCTGAACTAGAAAGGAGTTTATGATGACGTTTCATTCCCTTATAAAAGTGTAGGTCATTAATGAAAGTTAAAGTGGTTAATGATTGATAGATCTAGGTTGCACTCTGTGATTCTAAAAAGGAAGTTTGATGCTTATAGAGCTATGAATGTACTTTAGACATATGGATGAATAAGTACGTAGTAGTGGTATGTGAAAGAAGGATATGATAATTTACCGTAAACAGTTAAACTGTCACTAATATCATGTAAAAAATTATTTGTACAAGCTTGAAATAATACCGATCAGAATGTAAAAATCTATCTAAAAGCATATATGCATACATATTTCTACAAATATTCATCTACCTACAAAAAAATTAGTACGACTAATTCATTGTGAAGTACTATTTTTATAACAACATCAGTTATATCAAACAAATTTTTAATGTGGCAAAATAATTATTATTGCTATAATAAATTTCAATTAGTGATATAAAAGAAAAAATTGCTATGAATTTTATCATAATAAATGAATTCATGACTAAATTATTTTATCATGACAAATTACTGTATTAAGGCAATGACTACAATAATTTTTATATAACTTGAAAAAAAAATTATTTAGCTACAATAATTTCTTTCAAACAATTATTTCACATTATTCATTGAGGTTACAACTGTTACGGTAAATTTTAACTCATGGCAAAAATAGTAATTAGCTAGAAAATTTTATTACAACATAAAAATTGTGGCTATATAATTTAACTACTGCCACAATGTCTATAACTTAAAGCAAAAAGATTTATCTAGTCATAATATTTTGATTCAAATAATTTATCATGGCTCAAAGGTTTCTATTGTTGCAATAAGTTTCCACTCATAGCTTAAACTAATATAATTAGCTACAAAATTGTATTATATGTAGTTAAAGTTCTATAGTTATATCGTTTAACTATTGCCATGAGTTTTTATATTCTTGAAGCAAAATATTTTGTTTCAGATAGTTTCTTGTGGCTAAAAAATTGTTATTGCTATAATAATATTTATCTCGTGGCAAAATCTCATGATCAACTATAAATATTACTGTAGTCGCATGAAATGAGGAGGGAGTACTTTTTTCTCAGTAAAATTATGCATATTATACGATAAGCACGTCAAAGGGGTGGTTTCCACTTATCCATCCAATAAACACAATGTATGGCTGATAAGTTTCTTGATATCCTACTAAATGTACACTAATAAGGTGATAAGTCCCTTTTTCTGATATTTTTAATCCCGTTGAAAAGCCTTCCCGTTGAATTATTCTTTGGCTACACCAAAAGCAAAGTATTTCCTGTCTCCAGCACCTACTTCTTTAGCTTTAGCAAATTGCATCCATCAATTTCAATGTGTGTAAATCACTTTTCCAGTAAAGAAAAAACTCAGGTAACTACCTACAAGCAGGGGCGGATCTATGAAGGGGTGTGGGGTGCCACGCCACCCCCGAACTTCGACGGAAACTCTATATATACATAGGTATATATATATAATATTTATATAAATATAAAGTGTGTCACCCAGAGAACAAAATTGGCTTGTGGTGCCACGGTAGGAGGGAAACTTTAGAAGGCTGATGTTTGCGGGTTCGAATTCCATTTGTACTTATTTTTTTTGAGAAATTTGCTGCAGACGTTTTTTAAGAAAAAAAGTCTCCAAGCACGTTTTTTTAAGGAAAACAGCTGGCACATTATTTTATTTTTTTATAATTGTTATTGACTTAAATTAAATTAATTACATTATTACTCCTTTGACTTTTCACTTGTTTATTTACTTGTAAAGTTGACTTTGATTTTACATGTTGCTACAACAACGGTGGAGAGAGCATTTTCGTCAATGAAG
>NW_006239080.1:211959-215984 GCF_000226075.1 Solanum tuberosum | reverse complement strand
TTTATTTACTTGTAAAGTTGACTTTGATTTTACATGTTGCTACAACAACGGTGGAGAGAGCATTTTCGTCAATGAAGCACATAAAAAATGAAGTGCAGAATAGTATTGGTAATCAATATTTAAATGATTGTCTAGTGTGTTACATAGAGTGTGATGTATTTATAAATGTTAGTAATGATGTCATTATCGATCGTTTTCAGAATATGAAAACTCGTCGAGGACAATTGTAAATGAATGATGAATATTTATAATATTAGTAATATTATTGAAAGTTTTAAATTTGTTAACTTCATGCTTTTAGTGTGGAGTGTGGATTTGTAATATCTTATTATTTATATTTTATTGATTGATTTATGATATATATTGAAAAGACGAATAATTTAATCAAATATAAAATTAATTTAATTGATAAGTCTATTTGACACCCACGAACTCTAAATCCTGGATCCGCCACTGCCTACAAGAGAGCTGTGATTCTTAATTAAAGGTCTAAATTTGTTCTTTTAAGATACAACAGGGTTACTTTTGTGACTTTACAAAACAAGTCGAGAGCCTGCATAAGTAAAATCTAACACATGAAATAAATGCCTCTTAATAAACCAAGAAGTGCATTTATTGCAAACCAAATACACCGTATCACATAATATATTAATACACCATAACCAGTACAAGGGTCTCCCATTCATCATGGTCGCAAATTAAAATTGCAGATAATAAAATAAAAACAAAACAACCCAAAGCAAACAGTGACGAAACCCCCCAAAATCAATCGTTAAACTTACATCCTCGCGGAACTCAGAGAGCCAGAACAAGACCCGGAACCGACTTACCTACCCGATTAGGTAGGCTGCTCTCCCAAATAGAAGGGCAATGGCGTGAAGGAGCAATGGAAGACAAATCCGATGAAGGGCAATTATTATTATTGTCAAGTCGAGTGACTGTGAGAGAGGTATTGAAATACTCTCTAACCTGAGTAATTATCCCATCATTAACAGTCCAAGCGTGAACCCAAGTAATAGAACGATCAGGATCGCAGCCTTCGACAAGGACAGTAGATCCAAAGGCGTCAATACTCTGAGGAATGAATTTGAAAAAATAGTGGTCCGAGTTGGCAGTACCAGTTAGGATGCGCATCAAAAATTGATGTGAAGGTGGACCATGGAACCACCACTCAAGGTCAGAGGCCAGAAGTTTCTGGACCTTATCAACGTCACGTGAGCTCAAAGCTTCATATAGGGCGAGCACCACCCCTTTATTTCTGGTTTCTTCCAGAATTTCCTGAGAATTAGCCAGTTCCAGAGAGAATAGAATATTTATATACCAACTAATAATTTATGGGATGTTGATTAGATTGGAATGAAAGGGGAAGAAGGTATAGAGGGATTATATAGGGAGGATTCAAGGGTATTAGTGGAATTATATCAGGATAAGAGGGTGTTTTTGGGAAAGTACAAGAGTGAATACATTTCACGCGCCATTCAGTGCATGAACTTTACGTGTCGATGCATGTATGGTTGAATGCTCTCGTTTTTCTTTGGGTGGGGACAGAATTAGTCGACTGACGTTTTAAATGTGAGGATGTCTAGCCAATTTTAGTGGATCCCCCTGTATGTATTAATGAAAATAACGCTGCATTAAGATGAATCATGAATGATTAATTATTATTGTTTTAAAATATCTGCGCATATAAAATTAAATAGGGAAAATGGTTAAAAATATCCTTAATGTATCTCAATTGGTTCAAATATGTCCTCCTTTCATTTTTTGGTACCCTCAACGTTTTTTTAAGATTTAAAATTGCCATTTTTTAACAGACTGCTAACATGACAAATGTGACATGGATTTTCTTTATCCATTTCAAAATAAATGACTCACTTAGTCTAGAAACCCATTTAAAAAACCTAACCCGATAGGCCAATCGTATTTGGGTCTTTTGTTCCCATTAGTTCTAGTTCTCTTCTTTCTTCCTACCTCCTTCAACTCTTCTTTTTTCTCCATTTCTCTAGTTAATTTCAGGAAGAAAAAGATGGAAGAACTACAATGTTAATTTCTTCTCTACAGCAAGATTTGTCGAGTTGATTTTTTGCATATGACTGGACAATCAATGGCTGAACTACAAACTTGATTACGACTTGGATTTCGATAAATAACGGACGGAGATTCGACAGCTTTTCTAGTTTTATTGTAAGCAAGTTTTTGAATTCAATTTGTTTGGCATATATTGAAGAAGCTATCTTGAAACTTTAGTCGTTTAGAATTCAAATTCCTTGTTAGAAACTCAATACAAAAATGAAAACAGAGCAGTGAATTATAATGCTCAACATGTCTTCGGTTTAGAATCCAAGGTTGTCCGCAAAAGTTTCTATAATTAGTTGTTTCGAGTAGAATATAAGTATGGGTGATTTGCCAAGTAATTACTTTGTGTTGCACTACTCTCCGCGATTCAATTTTAATAAGTATGATTTTGGTTGGGGAAAGCAATTGCACAGAGAGGTGGAGTGTCAAACATGTTGAAGAGGAAAATTGATATATCACCTGGGACAGAAGAAGGGAGTATGATTTTTGAGATTTGGCTTTCTCCAAACACAATACAAGCATTGGAGGAAGACGTTTCTGGGTGGGTTAATATGTAAACGGGTTTCTCGGTGGGTTTGAATTTTCGTAGCATAAATGGGTCGGGTCGTTAGGTTGGACTTAAAAAAATTAGGTGGACCAATAAGATAAAGCCATTTATCTAATTAAATGACTCATCATTTGCCATGTCAGTGGCTGTTAAAAAAGGGCGATTTTAAACCTTAAAAAAACGTTGAGGGCATTTTTAAACCAAAAGATAGAAGAAGGGCATATTTGAACCATTTGAGATACGTCAAAGGCATTTTTAACCCTTTTCCCAATTAAATATTATATTAATAAAATATTATTAAAAAAATTCAATACATTATTATTATTATTATTTGATAAAAATAATAATTTAAATATTTATATTTGATTAAACATTATATCACTTGATTCTTTAACTCTCTAATTCACATACATCGAAGGATTAAAATACAATAATAATATATCTAATGTGATTTTACAAACGATTTTGATGATATATAAATCTCAACAAATTAGTGATCTAAAACAACAAATTCAGTGAGAGACTATTGTATATTTTACAAAGTTGTAATCTTGGCCAATATTTTTGCAAAGCTATTTTAACATTCTTCAAAATACTTCCAAGTCTTCCTATTAGGGATATTTTCTGATTATAGTTGTTTAAGAAAGTCTTGTCTACATCTATATTCTTTCAAATCATTTTTGAATTTTCATTGTTCCATAATAAAATATTAAATTGATGATATATAAATCTCAACAAATTAGTGATCTAAAACAAGGCCTAAAACAACAAATTCAGTGAGAGACTATTGTATATTTTACAAAGTTGTAATCTTGGCCAATATTTTTGCAAAGCTATTTTAACACTCTTCAAAATACTTCCAAGTCTTCCTATTAAGGATATTTTCTGAATATAGTTGTTTAAGAAAGTCTTGTCTACATCTATATTCTTTCAAATCATTTTTGAATTTTCATTGTTCCATAATAAAATATTAAAATATAATAAATATAACATATGTACATACACAATCAACAGTAATTAAACAAAGACAATTAAAATCAAAATATCAAAAAATCAAAACAAAGAAAAAATACTTCGCATTTGGAAAATAGAAGCAAAAACTAATCTAATAATAGTATGTTATGATATCACTTCTTTCTTAATAACAATAGTATATCTAGTGTATTCTCACAAGCGGTGTTTGATGATTAAAGAGTCTCAATAAAATTAATGTCTTAAAAATAAATTTTTAACAAGAGACCTCAAGTATATAAATATTGTATATCTTACATAGTTATTTTCAATCTCAACCAATTATTTTTCACTTAGAAATCATGAGTTTTTGATAAATATTAATACACCCAAAAAGAATGACAACAAGAAATTTTGACAAATATCAATACAAATATTATATATATATATA
>NW_006239080.1:196638-202949 GCF_000226075.1 Solanum tuberosum | reverse complement strand
ATATATATATATAAAATACCAAATAAAATACTTGTAAAGATTATGAAAACTTACCAGCTCAAGAGAAAATTGATATTTTGTTGAGAAAAGAGAGGGAAAGAGAGACGAAGTTGTGCGTTTTTTCGTTTGTTTTGGAATATAGCGAATTAAATGAGTCTTAATGTTGTTAAGACTGCTCTACATATCTGATTCATTCAGATCTTTTTAAATCGATTTAGAGATGCTTTTTTAAAAAATTAAATGAAATTAATTAGTTGATGAATCTAAATGATTAAGATTCAGACATAAAAATCAAATACACTTAATAAGCTGAATTTGAATGATTAAAATTTGAACTTTTATTAATTAAGTGCAAACAAATGAGACATATATACTCTCTATAGTCTATATAAAATGAATTGTTGGAGTACGATAAAAATATATAAGGACATAAATTAGAAGTTACTTCTGCAACCTTTTTTATTATTTTTAAATTAGTCTTCTAAAAAATGTTAAGTAGTAGTTAAAAACCTTTTTAAATGAAGGGTAAACATGAAGAGAAAAAAACTCGTAATAATTTACTTGCAAAAAATTTCAACAATTCACTTAGGGCCCATTTGGCCATGCGATATGGTATCATGATATGGAATCATGATATGGTATCATGAGATGAAATTGAAGTTTTGTTTGGACATGCGATATGAAATTTTTGTGTTGTATATTTTCTGATAAACATAAAAATTTCATAAGTTGTAAAACTATTAAAATAGCTCCAATTGTTTATTCAATCTTATCAAATAAACAAAAATTTATAAAATCGCATAATAAATTATTACAAAGCTATTTGTTCTCCACTTAAGTAATTGTTTCATCTAACTTTAATTTAATAAAAAAAATTGAACATAAATTGTAGTGTACTAGTCTTTAATATAATCCTCCCACACAGTACGGACAATTTCCTCACGTAAAACTTGCATTTCTTGATCATGTGATCGAGAAGACGAACCAACATTGCTACTTTGAGCCATTTGTTGGTCAATATCATCCCAACTATATTTTCATGCTCATAGACCATAAATATTTCATCACTTTAACAATCGGTTGGTGTGAGTTAAAGTGACTATATGTTGGTGAGAATAATAAATTTTATGTCGGTGAGAATAATAAATTTTATGTCGGTGAGAATAATAAATTTTATGTCGGTGAGAATAATAAATTTTATGTCGGTGAGAATAATAAATTTTATGTCGGTGAGAATAATAAATTTTATGTCGGTGAGAATAATAAATTTTATGTCGGTGAGAATAATAAATTTTATGTCGGTGAGAATAATAAATTTTATGTCGGTGAGAATAATAAATTTTATGTCGGTGAGAATAATAAATTTTATGTCGGTGAGAATAATAAATTTTATGTCGGTGAGCAAACGCTGATTTCATCTCACGATACCATATCGTGATATGGTATCGCATGGCCAAACGCCTACACCATATCACTATAGGCGTTTGGCCATGCGATACACCATATCACGATATGGTATCGTGAGATGGAATCAACGTTTGGACATGCGATTTTACGCTGATTCCATCTCATGATTCCATATCATGAGAGGTGATATCATATTCTCCAAAAACCATGATATGGAATTATATGGTGATTCCATATCATTATTTGAGATATTTTAATACAAAAATTGATCCACGAATTGATATTTTGTTAAAACAACCCCACATTTATATCTAATAACCATTTATTTCATATGTAAATAAAATTTATAATTATATCATTACTTTTTAAAATTTATTAGTCTCACCGACATAAAATTTATTATTCTCACCACCATATAGTCTTATGTGCTTGTGATTTTGATATGCGATTTACCTTTGTTGCTGCTGGTTGGGAAGGTACTGCACATGATAGTAAAGTACTTGAGAATGCACTTGTTGCACCAACGTCACAATTTCCATTTTCGCCACATGATAACTTTAAATTACATCTTTAGAATAAATATTATTTATTTACACAATGCTGTCTCATTTACGTCACATATTCTTTTAGTAATTCTTTATAAAATGTTTGTTGGTATATAAATATTATGTTGTTGATGCTGGTTTTTGAAACACAAAAGGATTTTTAGCTCCATACAAAGGACTATCATTAGCAAAATTACCGAAGAAGTGAAAGCGAGCCTCAAAATGCCAAAGAACTGTTTAATTATAGGCATTCATCTCTGCGCAATGTGATTGAACGGACTTTTGGAGCTTGGAAAAATAGATTTAGAATACTGAAACAACGCATGAACCATTATGATATTGATACACAGGTGATACACAACCATTATGATATTAATACACAAGTGAAAATTGTCATAACTTGTGCAGTATACTTTTGGAGCTTGGAAAAATAGATTTAGAATACTAAACTACACAATAATCTACAAATTATTTCAATTGTACTAACAATAAATAATCAACATCTCTAAAAATTTAACAAAGTTCATAATCAAACTACATTATATAATTATAAAGTTAATGTCAATTACAAATTGACTTTTAAAAAGAACAATCACTTATATAGTGACGATACATTGTTCATTTTTATAAACATACTCTTGATCATATGATTGTTTAGAGGATTGAAGGATGACAATATATACATAAAATATTTAAAAAATACGTCTAAGTATATAAAAGAAAGACTTGAAATAGAAATACTCCTTACCTTCATATACTTTTTTTGTTACATGTTAATTAATTTACAAATCAATATGATGAAGCAAAAAAAATATATATAATCTTGGATAATTATGAATATTATTAAAAGTAACTTGAAAACTCATATGAAAATCAATTATTTTCTTAATGATATAAGCTCATGTGCTAATCAACAAAAAGGCAAGTTAAAAACTCATGAAGGAAATAATGTGATTGAAGAAAACCTTTTTTGATAACGAAAGAATTGTATATCTTCCCTCGTGAATTTATTAGATTATTATCATCTAGATTTTTTTATTTTTTATTTCATTTTTTAATGTGAAAATATGAGAAATAAAAGGAAAAAAGTGTAAATAAATAAAAAAGTTTTCAAAAAATAATGAACAAAATTCAAGTTATATTTATTAGGACGGTGAGACAAGATGCTACATGCATTATGCAATTGGATCCCATAAAGTTGCTAACATTATAGGCATTTTCGTTCCAATGTAAAGGTTATAAAATGTAAATATTTTTGAAAATAAAGCTGTTGAAATTAAAATTAAAATAAAAAATTTCACGTGTAAAAAAGATTAAATATGTTCCTAAATTTACGAGAAGGATTAATATACTTTTGAATTTTGTAAGAATAATCAAATATACCTCTATATTTAGTTTTTATATTTAATAAAAAAATATCTTTTTTTACTTCAGCTAAATGGGAAAGAAAATATCAGAGCTATTTATATAATAATGTGGATATAAATTGTTTAAGGGATGATATTTACTTTAAATCATTCAGTTGAAAGTATATCTGGACCTCTCCATGTAACCACTAATAATATAGTCTGGACCTGGCCACTCGAATATTAAGAGAGAAAATAAAAAAAATATACAGAGAATTCTCATACTACACATGTGATTTTTGTAGTAAATATTTGACAAAATTGTGCTTTATAAATACTTAATTTACGTGTTGAAAGATATGCATTATTTTAAAATTTTGTGTTCAATGAAATAATTTTTATAGTTCTTACTCTTGATACTTATGATCGTTTGTTGCTGTTTATTATGTTTCGAGGGTTGTACTATTTTATTATTTTGGTTTTTTTTTTTATGGGTTTTACACTATTTTTTTTTATTAGTTGTTATATTTTTTACATTATTTTTTTTGCTTGAGTTTGTTATATTTAAGTCTATAAATTTTAGAAAATAATCTCTCTATTTTTATAAGATACTGATAAAGTCTGTGTTCATCCTATACTCCCAAGTTTTATCTTTAAAATTTAAGCGAATATGTTAATTGTTATTATTGTTATCGTACTCAAGGAAGAAATATAAAATAAGAGTAACAATTTCACTCAAAAGAAACAATATTACGATTTTAATGCATGGCAATAAATACTCTAATCAGTCATCTATCCCTTTTTTTTTACTTTGTTTCCACCTGCTTTATCGACAGTGGCGAAAAAGTTGAAATGAACAAAGGTGGACGGTGCCATTTTTCTTAAATTAATTAATAATTCTGATTTCCGACAGTAGACTATTTCTTTAAACTTTGTCGTAAAGATAAGAGACGAATATTGAAAACATTTTTAAATTTATAAATTATTAGTTTCGTCCTTAAATTATTAACAATTTTAAAAATATTCATTTACTTGACTAACTAAATTTAGATACAACTCTGATATGCAACATGATATAGCCGAAAAAAGTGTTGAAAACACTCCTAAATTTGACAAGAATTTAGGGGTGTATTTCATTCATATTACAAGATCAAAAGTATATTTAAGTTTAATTGATCAAGTAAATAAATATTTTTAAGATCGTTAATAATTTAAGGATAAAATTAATCATCTGTGCCGAATTTAGAAAATGTGTCCTAGAAAGGTAATTAGTGCCGGAATCCCTTAACTTTGCTTACGGCTTATTTATTCCTAGAAAGATAATTAGTGCTGGAATCCCTTAAACTAAAGTTAAGGCACATTTGAACTTAGTTTGGAATTTTTCACTTTTGGGGTTTTCTACTTTTCCTATTATTGCTGATACCAACAGCATATATTTCTTAACTCCTAGTTTCTTTGGATTAAATATTACTCACCTACCAAGTCCTAACACGTAAAAACTACAAATATTTATTTTATTTAAAAAAGAATGGTCTAGTTCGATTTGACATACAGTTTAAAAAAATAAAATAATTTTTTTTTGTGATTCTAAATTAAAGTTATGTCAAATGTATTAAAATATTTTTTAATTTTGTTATCTTAAAAAAGTCACATAAAAAGCTGAAATTAAAAGATTGCCAATAAAAAGAAAAATAATAATATATTTTTAAATAAACTAAAAAGAAAAGCAAGTCATTTTTTTAAAACTTTAATAAGCTCGAAGGTCTGATTCATTATATATGTATATCTATTATATATGTTATATGTATATCATGAAAAAGCTTCCGTTTGATGATTCTTAACCTTTCACTAACCTTAGAAGCCAGTTAATGGATTTATTGGTCTTGTAATAAGGTGCTAAAAAGAGGCAATTAATCATCCATGAGGCACAACTACTCAATAAAGTGGGACAAGACATTCTTCATGCCCTTTTACTTCTAATTAAAGAGCTAAGAAGTTGCTGGATGTCATGACAAACTTAAGTGTTTTTTTTAATACTCATTATGTCTTTACAACATTAATTTTCAATACTTAAATTTGTGGTTCTTCCATACCATTAATTAGCACCAAAGAGAGAAACATGTGACATTTAGTAAATTAATAATATTAATGTATGATGACACAGAGAGCAGCATGAGTTAATACTTTCTTTATAATGGAGCAGTTTCGAGTAGCCGTCTACAAAATTAAAGAGTATATTCTTCAACTATTCTAGTTAATTCACAAAATATTTTCTGTTTAAAAGGCTTTGATGAAAGAATATCATACTTGTCCAAATTTCGAGATACCCTTTAGGATTGAAAATGGGCATTTTCGGAGTACAAATGATTCTCAAACTTCGGTAAAGAAGCGACTCTCCCTCGATGATAGAAGTATACTTACTGGAGTCATATGAGATTTAAATAACAAGCAACAGAACAGCCAACATCGGGTTGTGGTATAGTGATGGAATTGCTCCACCCTTAACCATTGGTTTTGAATCCTGAGTATGAGAAAATCCTATTGGGAGCGGCACCCTCAAATGGACCCTGCATTGCACGATAAAGATTTAATCGGAACTCCAAAACGGACACCAAACACCAAATGAAAAAAAAAACAAATAACAAAGATTAAATGTGTTAAAAAAATATACCAAAGAAAAACCCTACAGCCACCGCCGACGTTCTCTCTTGAAAACCACAATGACCACGACGGCCGCTAGCCAACCTCTGATGGAGGCAGGTCACCAGACTTATGCTAACTTGTTTAGGTCGACAGCAGGGGAAGTGAAATCGTTACCATTAAAACCTTTATCGTACCAACACGGAGAACCAAGAGTCATATGGGATCAATCTGAGATAGAACAGATGATAATCAACGAGGATCTTCAATATGCAGTGGTTGAAAAATTCTCGTATGGATAACCGGACATTCAAGAGCTACGTAGACTAATTCCCAAGCAATGTGGGCTGAAGGGGGGGGGGGGGGGGGGAGA
>NW_006239080.1:190379-196537 GCF_000226075.1 Solanum tuberosum | reverse complement strand
GTGGGGGTGGGGGGGGGGGGGGGGGTGCAACATTGGCTAGCTGACCAATAGATATGTGCTAATCCGGGCTACCCTTCTGGAAGACTATGTCAATATTTTATCGAAACTGATGTTCTATATTACCTAACAAAATTGATCATATCCAATGAGGACATTGAAGTGAGATCCGGTATTCGATCCGGAGGAAGAGACATCAAAGGCAATATCATGAATATCTTTTCCTTCTCTACCCCCTAATTTCTTTGGGAAGGAGATTGTATTCTCATTGGCTGCCGCAGTTGGAAAACCTCTACATGTGGATATGGCAACCAAAAATTAAACTAGACCTAGTTGTGCTAGGGCGAAGGTAGAGGTGAACCTACTCAAAGAATTTCTAAAGAGAATTAACATTGGTATCAAAAAAGCCAATGGAGAAGTATTGAAGAAGTGGATTAAAATAAAAATGTGATTGCATGCTCAAGTACGGTAAAACATGCATGACACAGGGGTATGATGAAAAACAGTGTTATGTAAAACATCTGGAGCTTCACCCACTACTAAAAAAATACCAAAAAATGACGGCCAAAAGCGACGAACTGCGTCACTTTTTTGGTCAAAATCGACGGAAAAGCGACGCAGTCACTTCCGTCTGTCGCTTTATTTTAATTTTATTTCCAAAAAGCGACGCAGTCCGTCTCTTTTCTGAAAATTTTATTTTTGAAAATCCTAGAAAAGCGACGGACAAAATGACCTTGTCTGTTGCTTTGCTGGAAATTATTTTTTGGAAAATCCAGAAAAGCGACGGACAAAACCACGCTGTCTGTCACTTTTTCTGCAATTTTTTTGACAGCAGAAACTGTCAGTTTCTGCTGCCCACCTGCAAATGCAATTTAATTCAATTCTACACTATTCAGCCCATTCAAACACACATAATTATAAACAATATACACAAAACATAAAACAACAAACTTAAAATAACATTCAAAAGTATCTAAATCACAATTTAAAGACTTATAAAGTCTTTCAAAATTCGTTTCAAAATTTCAAAAAGTTCATAAATGTCTAGAGATCTAAACTAGGGAGTGAGATCTACATATCATCACTGTCGTCGTCGGTGTCCTCGGGAGCCGAAGTAGTAGGTTGACGAGCGAGGTTCATCACTTGTTCTTTTATTTGCTGAACGGTCTCACTCATGCTTTGTTGTTCAACTACTCTTCTTTGCTTCGACTCTGCCAGTGCCGATGTAAGTTGTGCTATTTGAGCCGACATAGCAGCAATCTGAACACCGTCAAGTGCCTCGGCTTGACGTGACGATCCAATACTTTCTAAGCCTGACTGAAGTCGTCTTACATCGTTTCGACCGAACTATCTAGATTCTCAGCGACGTACTGATGAAACTCATTCTGCATATTAAATATAAAAATTGACATCAATATATATACATATCATAAATATATTCACTATTAATATATATTATTCATATTAAATAACTTACAAAAGATCGTTCGGCCCTTTCCTCTACCCACACATCCGGATCCGACTCATTTCTTTCTTTCTGACATAAATCTTCTTAAAAATCTCCGGTCCCATGGGAGTGCGTCCCAATTCTTTTTCCTATAAATAAAAACTGAAATTTATAACGATATATATGAATCAACTAATTATTTATTTAAAAGTTTGAATTAGAACTTACCATCTCTCTTGCAATTGTTCCAACGGTCTTTGCACCTCCGGTGTGCAACGAGCCACCCTTAAGACTGCCTCTAGCCTTTTTGGCTTGTTCTGACATTGCCTTAAACTTGTCTATGTTCCAATACAGACCCAATTCATCAAAAACATGAGGCAACATCTAATTCAGACGTTCACCACTATCCCAAACTTTCTTTTGCCAGCTAGACAGTCTGGCGGATGCCCTCCTCTCAAATGTGGTCGTAATGATCAAATTGTACCTCGGCTCCCAAGTACACATAGTCTGAAAAAAAATTGAATAACGTTAATTAGATCGATAGTAAAAAAAAGTAAATTATAATAAACTTAACTAAAAAATATATACCTTAAATTCATTAAACATCGCCTGACGTATATTGTTTGGAATCTTTCTCCAAGAGTGATAAGCTCGTGTATAAAGTCTTCTAACACAATCTTTTAAAGCCCGGGTAGCATCCTTTGCAGGATGCCACCTGCAAAATACATAATAAATATGTTAGTTCATGAATAATATATTAAAGTATAAGAAATAAATAAAATAAACTAACAAATAGATAACAAAATAAATATACGATGATCCATCCGGCTCAATCATGACTTTACCAAGTCTGTCCTTCTGGCCAGGAGCTAGAGCAAACATCTCATCATCTGGTGTAACACTTGGTCTAGATGAAGGTGATATATCAGGATGCACAAAACGCTGAGTCAATGGAGGCTTACCGGCCATAACATCTGACTGCTAGCTACTATAATCTTCAATTCTCATGGCACATAACTGAGGAGATGTACCTGTGGGAGATGGAGTACCTGCCGATAATGGTCGTGCTCGACGAATAGCCTGTATAAGCATCAAATGGTCGATGGTAATTAGGATAATATTATCGTGGATCCGCCATGCCAAACGGAACAACAAATATATACGTAGCAGGGTTGATGCGCTCTGGCGCAAAAAAAAAATAAGATCCTGCAATATCCTCAGACTCTATGGGTCTCCTAGACTTCTTCTTTTTAGCCTGTTTAGTCTGGCTAACTCCAAGATGCTCGCGATGTCTATCACCGTCATCGCCTGATGACATCTGTATGCAAATTTACATGTATATATATTGTTGACACCCAATTTTGGACCTCCACAATATATATTAATCATCGAGTTTCTTAAATTCCAAACGATTTGAAATAATTGACTTTGTAAAGTTCAAAATGTTTTTCAAGTTACTTTTAATCAATTTTATCATTTTTATAATTTTTATGTAATGTATATGTTTTATATAATTTGTATATAATTAGTATATTTTATAAACATTTTTGAAAATCATCTCAAAAAGATTTTAAACTTTTAGTAAGTATTTTATTAAATTAGTTTAGTATAAATTATAGTTATAATTTCGTAGTTATTTAAATTTAGTTAGTTTATAATTAAGTTAATTATTTTATTTCGTCAAAATTAAGAAGCTCATTAATTAATTATATTAATTCGTCCTTATTTAAGTTTTAGCCGAATTTGTTAATTAAATATCAATTTGGCTAATTTCTTAATTCCCATTTAGCCATTTTTCCTATTTGCAAATCTAACCCAAATTAAATCCTTTTTAGACTTAAGTTTGGGCCTTACTTCCAATTTCCAGTGGCCCACATCATAATTCCCAACCCATACATACAATTTGCCAGCCCAATAACCCACAACATTACATACACCAATGTTCTTAACATAATAAGACCCAGCATACGTACAACAACAGCAATACCAAAAATTGACGCCACCCACGTCTTCTTCCCCTTGAAACGAGAAGAAACCTAGAAATAACAAGAGCAATACCAAACGACCCCTGCACATGCTTCTTCTTCACGCAAAAATTCCGGCAAATCCGCGAAGAAATCCAGTCGCCTCATCCCATCCCCTCGTCCCCTTTTGTCAGAATTCACCATCCTTTCTACTGTTTGCCTTTGAAAAGAGGAAAAATTTCAAAAGATTTTGAATCTTTGCTCAACAGTTTCCCCCCTAATCGATCCCATCCTCTTCCTATATATACTCTCCTTCTATTAACGCAAGGAGGAGGAGAAAAAAGGAAGGTGTTTTTGAAGTCGGATTTTGAGGGCAAGAATCTATTGAAAAGGATTTTTTTTTAAGCCGCAGGAAGTTACATAAAAGATACACCTAAAATACGATTTCTTAAATTATTTTTTTTTGGCCTTGTTCGTGGTTTGCTGGATTTCTCAAAGTGTTGTGTGGTGGAATAACTCATCCCTGCTTGTTTCCCGTCCTTGTTCGCTGCACTTTGAAAGGTAATATCTACTTTTTTTGTTTTTACTTTTTATTTGATTTAGAGTAGTATAGGATGAACTTGCCTCTGTTTGTTTTTTTTTTTCCGTGACTGCAATGCGTTCTTCGTCGTTTTCACTTCAATGTTCTCGGTTGAGATTAGTTTTTTGTTTGAATACAAGCTTTCCAGCCTGTTTTTCTTCACTGTTTGGACTCGTAATAGGTCATCATATTATCTATTTCATTGCCTTATGTAAATGTATGAAGTCGGGTTCATAAGTATCGAGCTTAGATTTCTTGTTGTTGCGAATCGCCTGCTCGTCCTGCGTTGATTCCTAATCAATACGCCCTTAAGCATCAATGTTCTTCGCTGGCATGTATGTGTTACTCCACGCTCCCAAATCTGTTTAATTGGGTATGTTTAGAGCATGCCTCATTTTTGACTTTGTTCCGGTTTTAACATTTCCTTCTATTTTGCTTATTATTACTTTGATAAAATTTGGCTTTTTCCTTCTTTCTTCTCTGCAATCTCAAAGTATTTGTGTCACTATGTTGTTCTTTGCTAAATACATGTTCGTAAATGGTTCCTCGAATTTCATTTCAAAACCTAAAATTTTCTTCTCTTATTTGCTTCGATCTTGCTAAAGATTAGGCGTGCTTTGTGAGTTAGTAAAGGTTTGAAATGTGATTACTTGGGAGGGTGAAATATGATGGTTTGAATCGGATTTAATAAAATCTTTAATTTAGCGATGTATCCGCTTTTTCCTTAAATCAGTAAGTTTCATTTTTTTTGCAAATGTTTAGAAGTTGTTATAAAATAATTACCCCCCAAATGTTTAATATGTTAACAGAAAGTTCTGTCAATTATGCTTCTAATTTCAAGTCAACTATAGTGCTAAATGTATGTTTTTCTTGAGCTTGGTTTCTTTTTTTTTTTACCCTTTTAGACTTTTATGTCTTAGTTGAACCCATTCCGTAATTTTGGATTTTTGTGATCTTAATTCTTGTGGAATATTATAGGATTCGAGTTTTGTTTGTCCTCGGAACTATCTTATGCTCTCTGGCTCGTAATTAAACATTTAAGTCATAGACTTATTTCATTTGTAGCTAGTTTGTCCCAATCTCTTATCAAATTTGCTAAATATATAATAATAATAATAAATAAATAAATAAAATGAAATTAGTTGAAAAATGTTGGGTCTAAGCTTAAGTGTTTGTTTATTCTGGTTTATTTATTTATTTTTAGTTTTGGGACATTTATTTGTATTCTGCTTGGCTTATGGCTATTGTTAGTTATTTGTTGCTTTTGTTGAGTTGCAATTGGTTGATCATCATTATCATTTAGTATTTTGATTTTGAGACATTATTATTGATTACTAATTCTCGCCATTGTGTTGCACGTGACACCACCTGAGTCGTCTCGGACTCATATCTCTTCTCCTCGCATTTTCCTATTGGGCCATAAAGGCCCAATACCTTGTTCATCGAGTCAACTAGCAAGAGACTGAAATACAGGTTCCCGGAAGTATAAACAAGGCTGGAATTTGAAGTTTCAAGATCGGAAAGCCCAAAAAGGGGGCTGTGCACCTGCTGTATACAGCAGTATACACTGTATAAAATGGAAAAAAAATATCGATATACAGGTTCAATAAATGAAAATACAGGGCTGAGACAAAATACAGGTGTTCGGAAGTGAGATATACATGAAAAGAGCTAATATATATGCACATATACACTGATATACATCAGCTATATACCAAAAACGGGTTTTGGTTAAACCCCAAAAATACCAACGAATTTGGCCTAAGAAAGGCCCAAATTCAACTTCTCTCCGTTACTCTTAAATTATTTAATTATAATTATTTATTGTTCGTTGTTTATTAACTCTAACTTTAGAATTGTTAATTAACTTAATTAGATTCCCCAAAAGACGAGTTACTTTCTTTGTGTTGGTTTGCTTTGAATACTTTAAAAGATATGTTTTAAGGCCACTTCACTTGATCACATTTTATTTTAAAAGTTGTTGTAAGTTAAAGTATTTTTTCTCAAATAAACTTAAAAAAATAAAATTGTTAATCAAAATCTTTTCAATTAATTGAATATATATATATATATACACACACACTTACTTAGTCTTTTCTCAAAAAGGTTAGTCAATTAATTAAAAAATGATTTTCATGCTTTAAATGGGTTTAAATTATTGTTTCAAAAA
>NW_006239080.1:188807-190123 GCF_000226075.1 Solanum tuberosum | reverse complement strand
AAATATATTTTAGTCAAGTCGCAGGTCAACCGTGTGTTAGCGGACACTTCGAATGCTTAAACCCTTCTCGAAGTGTAAATTGAACCCCGAACCCTCTTTGGTATTTTCAAATGATTTTTTCTGTTTAAATCTTTGAAAATTATAAGTTTTCTTAATTTCTTTAAAAAATTAAGTGGCGACTTTTTCTAAGTATTTTTCTTTTAGTGTTTTATACTTAGAACATTTCAAAAAAGTGATTTTTCTAAAGGTTAGGAAAATTACGGCACAACAGAAATGGTGACTCTGCTGGGGACTTAATTAAGTTCTAACCATAAGATTTGACTATTTGACTAATTATTATTAATTGCTGAATTGTTTATTTGTGCTTAATATGCTTAAATTGCTATAAACTGTTGCATTCATGGCATAACATATTCCGTCAAACGACGCTTATTTTTTTATTTTCCACTCAAAGGACGATTATGCGGGCCGCAGTCGTTCGTTAACCAAATTGTTCTCGGGGCACCCTGACGAATGTAGTTGGCTACTGGATAGTCAACGGTGGTTAATTGTCCCAGCCCAAGTAGTCTGCTTGGGTCACCAATCCACTTTAAAGAAAACCCACTCTTAGTCATACTAGGATAGAGCAAGACCAAATCCAGAAATTTAGCGCATTGGCTTAAGATGACCCAACACCCAAGGCATGTCGGGTCCATTAGAAAGACCACCTTGAATCCAAATGGCCCACGGCCCGAACGGACGTTCATACTTACGTGTTTGAAGGATTTATACGTTGTTTGACAAATTGTTGTGTCTTGGGTTTGGGGGTATCTAATTCTTTGTATGTTTTTGTAGATGGCCAAGCAACACTTGAATTTCAAAATGGTCACCGGGACACCAAACCTTCTTCGTGTGTGGTGGTACAATCTCAATTCATATCAGAGAAGAGAACTTTCCATTCACTTGGGTCACCTCCCATCGATAATGAATCTCAAAGTTTGGCCTAAGTTCATTGAGGTGGTCACTCGATTTTGGGATGACGAGAGGATGATGTTTCGCTTCGGAGACGTTGAAATGACACCAACTGTTGAAGAAATCAGAGATTGCCTAGACAATGTCGGAATGTGCCAGAAAAGGAAAAATCATCCAGATCATCACATTTTGCTACCGGATAAGCTGACCAGCAAAGAACTGAAGAACATGTTGTTACTGGTAAATGCAGACTGGCTAGACACCCCGAGTATTCCGTTTCTGAAATTCTACGAACGGTGGGGACACGAGAACTATTATAAGAATTTTCCAAATGAGTTTCTCAGTCGCAGTAGTTGGAGTCAGAC
>NW_006239080.1:186373-188650 GCF_000226075.1 Solanum tuberosum | reverse complement strand
CCATTTTTTCAAGGTTGTAATATCTTGCTACAGTGGTGGATGTCTAAACATCTAGTGAAGACATACGAGACTCAGAAACAGAAATTGGCCGAACCACAAAAAGAAAGCCACCTCGACCATTACGAGTTTCATTTGAGCAACAACAGGTTCAAGATCCACAGCACTAGGGAAGCATGGGCTAAAGTCTTCCACGACATAAAAGATGGAAACGTACAATGGATGTTTCAAGGTTTCATGTCAGAAAAAATAGCTATTCAGGGGGCTAAATGCCCTTTCCTAATCCTTCCTGGCATTAGAGGGGTACGACCTTACAATCCTAGCAGGGTAATGCGGCAATTCGGCAGAAGACAGATTCTACCTTTCAAAGGAGACACTAGCCGCTACGTCTTTGACTACAACGGGTGCGACAAGATACCTTACGCCAAGGATATTTGTCAAGAATGGGTTGGATGGGTCAACCTAAAAGAGAGCATGGCAGAAAATAGATATGAAGCCGGGTATGTGGATGAATACAAAAAATGGTTGCAGGATGATCTGCGTGGTACACTTGACCCGACGCCACGCACGGGCCGACAGATTGAAGATGTCCAGGTAAGGCTCCAAATCCAAGCCTACCATTTTCAGCAGGAATGGGACCGAAGAGAGTAAGAGTTTCAACGTAGGGAACAAGAGTTCCACCATCGAGAATATGAAAGTCAAAGGGCATTAGCCTTTGCCACACAAGAGTTAGCTGACGCGAGAGCCTGCCTGATACGTTTGGACTTGAACTTGGATGATCAGCTTAACACCCTCCAGGGCGTGTCTATGTCTTCCAAAGCTGTGTTCGTTGAGCCGCATGTGATAACCAACAAGTTCCTCATTCGTGAAGAAGTGGGAAAAGCAAGAGGAGGAGCAGGTCCTTCAGCATTTTAGTTATCTTATTCCCCTGCGTGGGATTGATGTTCTTGTATTTGCAATTTTATCCCTTCCATAAAAGATGTATCCCTTTGCTTAACTTTGTAATGAATTCTCTATTGTTTATAAATCTTATTTTGGGGGATGCATCAATTTGTTTCAAAAAGCGTAATACATCCTTCAAATCGCTAGGCCTACCCTGGGCATAAAAGGGTCACATACATGTTTAGGATGCGATATTTGTGTGACTTAACTGTTTATGTGATATGTTGCTTTGAATGAGGATATTTTTAGCCCACTTCTTGTCAAAATTCTCTGAAAATGCCAAATACAAGTCACTACCAAAATATCCAACAAAAATTCCACGAGTCTTAAGTTTCTCAGCCAGAAATAAAATCTTACTACAAAATCCTAAAATATTACTCTATCATCTCAGAAAAGGTGAAATTGCTGCTAAGATGGAAAAGGGCAAGAGTATCGACATAGAGCTAACTGAAGAGAATTTGAGGATGAAATTACAGCGACTCAGACGAGAGATCCAAGAAACCAAAAAAAGGAGAATAGAAGTGGAGTTTGCCACCGCAATCGCACGAATAGCAAATGCGTCTAGTAATTGGCAGCAAAGATGACAAAATGTGCTGTTATAGATGAAGAAACAGTTGCTGTGCGAAAGAAGCGCGATGCCCTCAAAGATATGACCGTAATGCTTCAGAAGCCACTTAAAAAGCACTCTTTATTCAGCCAAGAGGCCAACATCAGTGGTCTCGAAGACACCGAACCTGAAGCTACTGTAGAAGATACTGGAGAGGAAATTGTCTATTAGGCCTCCTCTTCAGGGAAGATGGAAGGAAGGAAATGAGAAAACCACCCTCGAAGCATATGAGTTTACCCCCCGTGATTAGTGAGACAATCGAAAAAAGAATGGCTTGGGTGGAGGCCCATTTTATCTTTTAGGAGCTTTATTGTCTGTTTTTCACTTTCCTTGTAATCTTCAAGAAATGAATGAATGAAAATGAAACTTTCTTTGTATTCGAACTACGTAGGGCCTGAATTCTCCTTCGGAGATACGTAGGCAGCCTTTCAAGGCCCGGCCCCTATCTTTTTCAAATTTTCTTTTCCCCATTTTTTTCATTCTACAAGGAAACATTGAATTCACATCAACAGATGCCGAGAGATGCAGTAACAAGACCTTAGCTCAACGCAATTTAACTTTCTGAGACACCAACCGCGCAGTAGTTGGAGTCAAACTCAAACCTTAGCATTTGCTGTATGCCTCTTAGGGACGATGGTATTCCCTTAAGGTGAAGGGAATGAAATCGATACTTGGGTTGTCATGGTTACACACGCCATCTTCGAGGGTGTTGGTAAGAAAGGACAAGTTAA
>NW_006239080.1:181857-183263 GCF_000226075.1 Solanum tuberosum | reverse complement strand
GATGTCTCTCGAGGTTGTGATTTCTACGCGGTGGAGCTGGTAAATGCCACCGGTGATGATTTAGCTTCGCAACCTCCTATGCCCTCCGTGTATAAAATGATTGCTACCGTCATGCTCCAGAATGGTTTCGAACCAGGTTTTGGATTGGGGAAGCATTTCCAAGGAATCGTCGAGCCAATCCAAATTACCGCCAAAGGAGCAAAGTCTGGTTTGGGTTATGTCCCAACAGATGACGAAGCAGAACTGAAGAACAAGAATGTTGATCGAGCACTGACCAGGCCAATTCCTCATCTGTACCAATCATTTCCGGTGCGAGAGTATGCCATCGACAGCAGTTTGGGGGAAGGAATCTTGGGCCTTTTTGAGGAGATTGATGCGGTCATCGAGGAAAAGGGTGGAACATCAGGCATCCGTGATGCAGAACCTGAGGAGCGATTGCAGAACTGGACTTCCACACCACTCTTGATTTCCCGCTCATCTGGGTAGAAAGGACATGCATTTTATTTGTTTTAAAATCAGTGGTAGTCCGGAAGAGGCCCGAGACCCACCTTTTATGCAATTGTTATTTGTTTGAAGCTTTTTTCCCTTGTGATGTTTAAAAAGGCAAAATGGCCCTCGGCCATGGCCAAAGTTTATGCTCGTTTTTCAATGAAAATGAAAAGCCTCTTTTATCAAAATTTATTTGTTTACTTATATGTTTATATTTTACTTTCCTAACTTTGTTTGTTTATAATTTCAGTAATATTAATTTACAACCTGCCAATGTCATGTCATGTCATGAACCGAGTGAACAAAATGAGGCAGGTGATGATGAGTGTGAGGAATATGAAGAAGAAAATGAGGTACCCGAACATGTTGCTGAGGAGTTTCGACAATTCGAGAATCAACACAAGCCAAATCTTGAAGAAACTGAAACTGTGAATCTCGGAGATGAAGAATGTGTTAAAGAAGTCAGAATCAGCGTCCATCTGACTGAAGCTCAAAGAAAGGACCTGGTTCGTTTGCTCAGGGAGTACATTGATGTATTTGCCTGGTCTTACAGAGACATGCCAGGGCTGAGCACGAACATGGTGTCCCACAAGTTGCCGATCAATCCAGATTTCAGCCCAGTAAAACAAAAGACTCGGAAATTCAAGCCTGAGTTGAGTTTGAAGATCAAAGAGGAGATTACAAAGCAGATCGAGTCCCAAGTAGTGGAAGTGACGCAGTATCCGACTTGGTTAGCTAATGTTGTTCCGGTTGCCAAGAAAGACGGAAAAATCAGAATTTGTGTTGACTACAGAGATCTCAACAAAGCTAGCCCGAAAGATAATTTTCCATTACCAAATATTCACATTCTCATTGATAACTGTGCTAAACATGAGATGCAGTCATTTGTGGATTGTTATGCGGGTTACCACCAAATC
>NW_006239080.1:180359-181725 GCF_000226075.1 Solanum tuberosum | reverse complement strand
GAGATCGAAGTGTATGTAGATGATGTCATAATCAAGTCCCGCGAGAGTTCGGATCACTTGACTCACTTGAGAAAATTCTTTGATCGTCTGCGTCGATACAATTCGAAGTTAAATCCCGCCAAGTGTGACAATTCGAAGTTAAATCCCGCCAAGTGTGATTTTGGAGTGCCGGCTGGCAAGTTATTGGGATTTATAGTCAGCAGAAGGGGCATTGAGCTTGACCCTTGCAAGATCAAGGCGATCCAGGAATTACCTCCTCCGAAGACCAAGAAAGAGGTGATGAGTTTTTTAGGAAGGTTGAACTACATCAGTCGGTTTATAGCTCAATCCACCGTGGTGTGTGAGCCTATCTTTAAGTTATTGAAAAAAGATGCCTCGACCAAGTGGACCGGAGAATGTCAAACTGCTTTTGATGCCATCAAGAACTATTTGTCCAATCCGCCGGTGTTGGTCCCTCCGCGAGAAGGGAGTCCGTTATTGCTATATTTGTCTGTCTCAGATAATGCATTGGGATGCGTGCTTGGTCAACATGATGAAACAGGGAAGAAGGAGCGAGCCATTTATTATTTGAGGCTCCATATGAGGCTCATTACACTCTTTTGGAGAGAACATGTTGTCTTTGACTTGGATCGCTCAAAAGTTAAGACATTATTTGTCTTCTTATACCACATACCTTATTTCCAGGATGGACCCGTTGAAGTATATTTTCCAGAAAGCAATGCCGACCGGGAAGTTGGCCAAATGACAAATGCTTTTGAGTGAGTTCGACATTGTGTATGTGACTAAAAAAGAGATAAAAGCACAAGCCTTAACTGATCATCTTGCAGAGAATCCAGTTGATGAGGAGTATGAGCCGCTCAAGACTTATTTTCCCGACGAGGAAGTTTCATTTGTGGGTGAAGATATTTCTGAAGCTTACCCTGGTTAGAGAGTATTCTTTGATGGAGCTGCGAATCACCAAGGGAAAGGTATCGGAGCGGTCTTAGTATCAGAGTCCGGCCAACACTATCCGATGGCAGCCAAACTCTAATTTAATTGCACAAACAACATGGCTGAGTATGAAGCTTGCATACTCGGTCTGAAGATGGCAATTGATATGAACGTTCATGAGCTGTTGTTTATTGGAGATTCAGATTTGCTAATTCATCAAGTTCAAGGAGAATGGGCCGTGAAGAACCCAAAAATCACACCGTACGTGTAGTATATACAAAAGTTGTGCAAAAGATTCCACAAGATTGAATTCAGACACACTCCCAGGACGCAGAATGAGTTGGCTGATGCTCTTGCCACCATTGCCTCAATGATTAAACATCCAGATACAAGTTATATTATATTGATCCAGTGGATATAGAGTTAAAAGAACAGC
>NW_006239080.1:178301-179980 GCF_000226075.1 Solanum tuberosum | reverse complement strand
GTACCAGAGTCTATCATTACTGATAATGGAGCGAATCTCAACAGTCATTTGATGAGAGAGATATGTGAAGAATTCAAGATTACTCACCGAAACTCAACTGCCTATCGTCCCCAAATGAATGGAGCCGTAGAAGCTGCCAACAAGAACATAAAGAAGATTTTGAGGAAAATGATTGATAATCGCAGAGGTTGGCACGAGATGTTGCCATATGCTTTGTTGGGTTACCGAACGACTGTCAGGACATCAGTTGGAGCTACTCCATATTTGCTAGTATATGGAACAGAAGCAGTTATACCTGCGGAAGTTGAAATACCTTCATTGAGGATCATCCAAGAAGCTGAATTGAGTGATGCTAAATAGGTTGGCAAACGGATTGATCAGTTAACGTTCATTGATGAGAAGAGAATGGTTGCTGTTTGTCATGGACAACTGTATCGACAGAGAATGATCCGTGCTTTTCACAAGAAAGTAAGAGCCAGAATGTTTAAGATTGGTCAGTTGGTTCTCAAACATATTTTCCCTCACCAGGATGAATATAAAGGGAAATTCGCACCAAATTGGCAAGGACCCTACATGGTTCGTAAAGTGTTATTTGGAGGTGCCTTGGTCCTATCGGAGATGGATAGCACTGAATGGCGAAAACCGATCAATTCAGATGCTGTCAAGAGATACTATGTGTGAAACTTCAGTTTGTATTTTCTTGTCATTTCCTTATAATTGTTCTATTTGCTTGTAATCGCGTCGTTTTAAATTTCATCCCTTTTGTAATGAACTACGTCTCACCTGAATTCTCAAGAATGAGATATGTAGGCGGCCTATGTCGGCCTCGGTCACCCTTTTATCCCCTCTTAATATTTTTCTTGTAATGAACTACGTCTGACCTGATTCTCAGAATGAGATACGTAGGCGGCCTATGTCGGCCTCGGTCACCCTTTTATCCCCTCTTAATATTTTTCTTGTAATGAACTACGTCTGACCTGATTCTCAGAATGAGATACGTAGGCGGCCTATGTCGGCCTTGGTCAGGTTTTTTTGTAATTTTTCTTATTTCTGTTAACCTATGAGGGGGAACTACGTTTGACCTGATTCCTGCCTCAACGGGATACGTAGGCGCCACAACGGCTCGGCCATATCTCCCGTAAGATTTCTATTTTCCTCTACAATAGACACTGGGGTAGAATTTTTGGGAAAGCAAAAAATCTCAAGGGGAAGATATCTCCAACGTAGTTAAGACTGAAGTTACATTGAGAATTGTAACTGGGACAGAATTTTTGAGAGGATCTCAAAAATTCCATAGTTTGTTTATCAACAGTTAAAGACACATCAAGACAGTTAACTGGGACGGAAATTTTTGAGAATGACCTCAAAAAATTTCAACTGGTTTTATCGACAGTTCAGAGCGACTTTGAATACTTCCCAACAAGTGATCAGATAGACCTCGAGGCATCAACCTCAAAGGCGTTCATTAAGCTCAACGTGACATGACTTGGCAGTGACCTTTTCCAAACATTACTTTTGAAAATCTATTTTCCTTAAAATCTTTTCTCTCATGTTTCAATTATATTGGCATAAAAATGTTTTGTCTTATCTATTAAGAAGCAGGAAATTGGAGAATTCAATCAGAGATAGCAAGACAAGGAGCGGACAGCCGAAGAGATCGACACAGATCAGTTCATTTT
>NW_006239080.1:172737-177766 GCF_000226075.1 Solanum tuberosum | reverse complement strand
GAAGCATTATCTTCGTTCGGTATCAGGGAGGCATCATCAAAATATTCATGCATCGCGAAAAAGTCATGCATCGCGGGAAAAAAGATTCATGCATCGTGGGAAAAGAGATTCATGCATTGCAAGAGAAGATTCATACATTGCAAGAGAAGATTCCTGCATCGCAGGAAAAGATTCATGCATCGTGGGAAAAAGATATCATGTATCGCGAAGAAAATTCATGCATAGCAAGAGGAAGGATCATGCATAGCAAGAGAAAGGGTCATGCATTACAAGAGAAAGAGTCATGCATCGCTGGAAAGAAAGTCATGCATTGCAAGAGAATGATTCACTCATCGCGAGAAAAAATTCCATGCATTGCGGGAAAATCACCATCAGCTACAGTTTTTCAGGGAAACATCACCTATATTTTTTTTTAGAGAAACATTATCTTTGCGCACCGCAGAAAAGGAAAATCATGCATCGCGAGAAAATCAACATCGGCCGCATCATTTTCATTTGTAAGAACAACATCAAGAGAACCATCAACAACGACATCAAGAGAACTATCAACATAGTACATTCGCCTATTTTATTACTTCGTCGTCAAAAGAGGAAGTACATTGAAGATTATACTACAAATACAAAATACAAGCTTTATTTGCTTCACGTCAAACCCGATAGAGTTTACGTCAAATATTTAAGGAGAACAATTAAGTGTCAACACGGTAAAAGACACTGTCTCCCATTTGAATTGCATTTATTCTAATGAGTTTTATCTCAGTCTTTGTTGAGAGCATCCAAAAGGATGAATTCTTTAAAACTAACCACAGGTGCAGACGACATCAAAAAGGATGCAGTACAACGTGGAACTTTTTCTTAGAAGCGAACTGGGACATAGTCCAAAGAGGAATGTCAAACTCTTAGGACGCGAGCAGAGGAGCGACTTCCACCACAATAAAACCACACCCCTATCAGAAGGCATGTGGGTCTATCTTTGGGTTTGTCGGTTTCAGTTTGGCGTCCAAAAATTTCTGGTCTCTACCGGAAATAGCTTTCCAATCTGAGTGACAATGCACCAAGCGCTTTAGAAATTATGTCCGCGTAAGTTCTTACTTATGAGTGTGAAGTGCACCACATTCATGGCTAAGAGGTTACAAACCTCTCTTTCATACTCGACTCATTTGTCACTCCTCCAGAACCAAAGGTTATCTTGCATAATAGACTTCCTTTTCCGCCGATTGAGTCGAACTACAAGCAGCCTGATTTCCTAAGTTGAGGATTGTGTAGGCGGGATCAATATTGGAAACTCGACTGTATTCCAACTTTCACTCTCAAATCTTATTCCCGAGCATTCCGGTCTCTTTATAATCCGATATCGGGATGACTTTTGAATTCTTTGAATCGTGCGTTAAATCAAGCGTATCGAACTACAAGTGGCCTGAGATCTCATATAGCCTGAGATATGCAGGAAACCTGTTTCCGGGGTTCGGCCATAATTCCCAAGTCCGTACTAAAATTTCTTTCCTAAAGATGAAGATGTGGTCGTCAAAATTGGATTCGTCAATTTCATTTGCCTCGAATTTCTTTCATCAATCCAAGTCAAACGAGGGACAGTTGTTGACACCCAATTTTGGACCTCCACAATATATATTAATCATCGAGTTTCTTAAATTCCAAACGATTTGAAATAATTGACTTTGTAAAGTTCAAAATGTTTTTCAAGTTACTTTTAATCAATTTTATCATTTTTTATAATTTTTATGTAATGTATATGTTTTATATAATTTGTATATAATTAGTATATTTTATAAACATTTTGAAAATCATCTCAAAAAGATTTTAAACTTTTAGTAAGTATTTTATTAAATTAGTTTAGTATAATTATAGTTATAATTTCGAGTTATTTAAAATAGTTAGTTTATAATTAAGTTAATTATTTTATTTCGTCAAAATTAAGAATCTCATTAATTAATTATATTAATTCGTCCTATTTAAGTTTTAGCCGAATTTTGTTAATTAAATATCAATTTGGCTAATTTCTTAATTCCCATTTAGCCATTTTTTCCTATTTGCAAATCTAACCCAAATTAAAATCCTTTTTAGACTTAAGTTTGGGCCTTACTTCCAATTTCCAGTGGCCCACATCATAATTCCCAACCCATACATACAATTTGCCAGCCCAATAACCCACAACATTACATACACCAATATTCTTAACATAATAAGACCCAGCATAGTACAACAACAGCAATACCAAAAATCGACCCCACCCACGTCTTCTTCCCCTTGAAACACGAAGAAACCTAGAAATAACAAGAGCAATACCAAACGACCCCTGCACATGCTTCTTCTTCACGCAAAAATTCCGGCAAATCCGCGAAGAAATCCAGTCGCCTCATCCCATCCCCTCGTCCCCTTTTGTCAGAACTCACCATCCTTTCTACTGTTTGCCTTTGAAAAGAGGAAAAATTTCAAAAGATTTTGAATCTTTGCTCAACAGTTTCCCCCCTAATCGATCCCATCCTCTTCCTATATATACTCTCCTTCTATTAACGCAAGGAGGAGGAGAAAAAAGGAAGGTGTTTTTGAAGTCGGATTTTGAGGGCAAGAATCTATTGAAAAGGATTTTTTTTTAAGCCGCAGGAAGTTACATAAAAGATACACCTAAAATACGATTTCTTAAATTATTTTTTTTTGGCCTTGTTCGTGGTTTGCTGGATTTCTCAAAGTGTTGTGTGGTAGAAGAACTCATCCTTGCTTGTTTCCCGTCCTTGTTCGTTGCACTTTGAAAGGTAGTATCTACTTTTTATTTGATTTAGAGTAGTATAGGATGAACTTGCCTCTGTTTGTTTTTTTTTTTCCGTGACTGCAATGCGTTCTTCGTCGTTTTCACTTCAATGTTCTCGGTTGAGATTAGTTTTTTGTTTGAATACAAGCTTTCCAGCCTGTTTTTCTTCACTGTTTGGACTCGTAATAGGTCATCATATTATCTATTTCATTGCCTTATGTAAATGTATGAAGTCGGGTTCATAAGTATCGAGCTTAGATTTCTTGTTGTTGCGAATCGCCTGCTCGTCCTGCGTTGATTCCTAATCAATACGCCCTTAAGCATCAATGTTCTTCGCTGGCATGTATGTGTTACTCCACGCTCCCAAATCTGTTTAATTGGGTATGTTTAGAGCATGCCTCATTTTTGACTTTGTTCCGGTTTTAACATTTCCTTCTATTTTGCTTATTATTACTTTGATAAAATTTGGCTTTTTCCTTCTTTCTTCTCTGCAATCTCAAAGTATTTGTGTCACTATGTTGTTCTTTGCTAAATACATGTTCGTAAATGGTTCCTCGAATTTCATTTCAAAACCTAAAATTTTCTTCTCTTATTTGCTTCGATCTTGCTAAAGATTAGGCGTGCTTTGTGAGTTAGTAAAGGTTTGAAATGTGATTACTTGGGAGGGTGAAATATGATGGTTTGAATCGGATTTAATAAAATCTTTAGTTTAGCGATGTATTCGCTTTTTCCTTAAATCAGTAAGTTTCATTTTTTTTGCGAATGTTTAGAAGTTGTTATAAAATAATTACCCCCCCAAATGTTTAATATGTTAATAGAAAGTTCTGTCAATTATGCTTCTAATTTCAAGTCAACTATAGTGCTAAATGTATGTTTTTCTTGAGCTTGATTTCTTTCTTTTTTTACCCATTTAGACTTTTATGTCTTAGTTGAACCCATTCCGTAATTTTGGATCTTTGTGATCTTAATTCTTGTGGAATATTATAGGATTCGAGTTTTGTTTGTCCTCGGAACTATCTTATGCTCTCTGGCTCGTAATTAAACATTTAAGTCATAGACTTATTTCATTTGTAGCTAGTTTGTCCCAATCTCTTATCAAATTTGCTAAATATATAATAATAATAATAATAAATAAATAAATAAAATGAAATTAGTTGAAAAATGTTGGGTCTAAGCTTAAGAGTTTGTTTATTCTGGTTTATTTATTTATTTTTAGTTTTGGGACTTTTATTTGTATTCTGCTTGGCTTATGGCTATTGTTAGCTATTTGTTGCTTTTGTTGAGTTGCAATTGGTTGATCATCATTATCATTTAGTATTTTGATCTTGAGACATTATTATTGATTACTAATTCTCGCCATTGTGTTGCACGTGACACCACCCGAGTCGTCTCGGACTCATATCTCTTCTCCTCGCATTTTCCTATTGGGCCATAAAGGCCCAATACCTTGTTCATCGAGTCAACTAGCAAGAGACTGAAATACAGGTTCCCGGAAGTATAAACAAGGCTGGAATTTGAAGTTTCAAGATCGGAAAGCCCAAATAGGGGGCTGTGCACCTGCTGTATACAACAGTATACACTGTTTAAAATGGAAAAAACATATCGATATACAGGTTCAATAAATGAAAATACAGGGCTGAGACAAAATACAGGTGTTCGGAAGTGAGATATACATGAAAAGAGCTAATATATATGCTCATATACACTGATATACATCAGCTATATACCAAAAACGGGTTTTGGTTAAACCCCAAAAAATTCAGCGAATTTGGCCCAAAAGGAGGCCCAAATTCAATTTCTCCCTTACCTTTTAATTATTTAATTGTGATTATTTTTTGTTTGTTGTTTAATTCTAACTTTATAATTTTTAATTAACTTAATAAGACTCCCCAAAAGACGAGTCATTTTCGTTGTGTTGGTTTATTTTAATACATCCCGCTTGTTGTGTTCACTTATTTTATTAATCAAATATTGATCAAATTTTTTTTTTTTTTATATATATATATTTTTATAATAATAAAAAAGATATGTTTTAAGGCCGCTTCACTTGATCACATTTTATTTTAAAAGTTGTTGTAAGTTAAAGTATTTTTTCTCAAATAAACTTAAAAAAATAAAATTGTTAATCAAAATCTTTTCAATTAATTGAATATATATATATATATACACACACACTTACTTAGTCTTTTCTCAAAAAGGTTAGTCAATTAATTAAAAAATGATTTTCATGCTTTAAATGGGTTTAAATTATTGTTTCAAAAA
>NW_006239080.1:158794-172388 GCF_000226075.1 Solanum tuberosum | reverse complement strand
TCCCGTTCTTCCTCCTCAGTTGTTTCATTTTCATTATCGTCCCATTCTTCGTCATCAAATGATTCATTTTCCTCATTCTCGGATATTTGTTCCTCAACATTCAGTATCTCATCATCAGATACTTCTTCTAATATGTGTTGAGGATGGTGTAGTGGGTTTTCCAATTCAACATCAACTTGTTGTTGAACAATTGCAACATCATTTTGATACGCCACATCTAAGACATTGTCAATTTCAATTCTTCCCACATGCTTACTTTTTATAACAACCCACCAATCAACTTTGTCTCTACGTAATGGATATGAAGCGTAATACACTTGTTTAGCATTTTGTGCAATGATAAAAGGATCATAATTTCTGTATTTCCTGGTGTGCTTAACTTCAATTATATTGTGTTGATGGTCCACCTTTGTGCCTTTATGTGATGGGTCAAGCCACTCACATCGAAACAATACAATCTTCTTCTTAGGCCAACCTGAATACCTCACTTCAATAATCTCATGAATGACACCATAATATTCAATAGTTTGGCTAGTACTATCAACATCACCTTGTATGTAAACACCGCTATTATTTGTTTTCTTGTTCCTAGAAACTTCTTCAGTTTGAAACTTCAAACCATTGACACAATACTTATTCATTGTCAATACTTGAGATGCAAGTCCAAGTGCTACTTCTTTCGCTAATAGCAAATGTTGGACACTTGAGTATTCATTGTAAACCTACGTGATTGTTATTTAAAGTAATATAATTTAGTATAACATAAATATATTATTAAATACTTAGTGATTGCACACTTACATAGTTCCTCAGCCATTTGGAAAATTCTGTATAGATGGCTTCATTACCCCATGTGTTTACGAACAAGCTAATCATTTTACATTCAAGTATTTCGTTAGTTAATGAACACTTATTAGTATGTAATTTTATAACATATTTTTAACACTTACTTGACATAAGGTTGAATCTCAGGACAATTAAGCAAAATATGTGTCACAGCTGATTGCATTTCCATATCAATGAAGCCACTCTTTCCACGCTTTTTAGATCCTCGCTCATTTTGATTAAAAAATGATATCGGTGGAAATAAAGGATCAATATCGCCTTCATCATTGTGATTGGGCCTGTTTCTCCTACATGATACATCATCACCAAAGTACTAAGAATAAAAATCAACCAGTTTCTCTCCCAATATGACCTTGGACAACTGATCCTTCCCCTTTGCTTAATCGTTTGCTTGGACTGCCAATTTTTCGGTCGTGTATATATATATATATATATATATATGTTAATAAAAGACTTGATGAATATATATAACTTAGTGAACATCTCAAATGGATACATCCATCTTGTTTGAATCGAACCTCTGAGGCGGGCCTTTTGTACAAGGTGAATTGGGAGATGTTCTATCACATCAAAGAAACCACATGGAAATATCTTCTCCAACTTAGTAGTAGTAACAAGAATATTTTCCTCCATCTTGTCTAAACTACTCTTCAACAACTTTCTAAAACACAAAGCTCTTAAAAAAAGATTTATCTCTGTGACTGGTTTCCATATCCTTTCGGGTAGATGGCTAAAAGCGATAGGAATTAAAGTTTTCATGAACACATGACAATCATGACTTTTCATACCTATCAATTTTCCTTCACACATATCTACCCGCTTTCCTAAATTCGAAGCATGGCCCTCCGACATCCTCAAATGTTTAACCCACTCAATAATTTCACATTTCTCATCCAATGTGAATGTAAAGATGGCTTTGGGCTTAACTATTTTACCATACTGTAATTCCTACAGCCATAACTCTTTTCTCCTACAATATTCCTTTATGTCCATTCTAGCTTTTGGATTGTCTTTTGTCTTACCCTTAACATCCATCACTGTGTTAAACAAATTGTCAAAATAATTTTTTTCAATGTGCATAATATCAAGATTATGTCGTAGCAGATTGTCCTTCCAAAACGACAACTCCCAAAATATGCTTTGTTTGGTCCAGTTATTTTCAACGCCATATCCAGGAAGTCTAGAAGGTGAAGCTTCTGTAACTTTAGGTAATTGAGAAACTCTCTCCCAAATTTGATGCCCTGTGAGTAATGGAGGTGGGGAGTCACTTTCAACCTTATTTTTCCTAAATGCATTTTTCATCTTTCTAAAATCATGGTCCATTGGCAAGAACTGGTGATGACAATCAAACCATGCATTTTTTCTGCCATGCTTTAAAGTGAATGCATTATTTTTTTCATGCAATACGGACATGGAAAATCATTAATAGTCCACATTAAAGAAGCACGCATAACGAAATTCTGCTTAGTTGATTTATCATAAGTCAAAACGCCTTCAAACCACAATTGTTTGAGCTCATCTATCAATGGTTGTAGATAGACATCAATCAAACTTTTTGAAATACGGGGACATGGAATAACACAACTTAGAAAGATGTAGGGACTAGTCATGCACATTTCAGGAGGAAGATTATATGGAGTAAGAAATACCGGGCAACATGAATAAGGCGAAGCAACATTAGAGAATGGTGTGAAGCCATCTGCACACAACCCCAATCTAACATTTCTTGGTTCACTAGAAAAATCAGGATATACATTATCAAAATGCTTTCATGCTTCACCAACAGTTGGATGAGACAATACACCCGGTGGTCTTTTATATTCACGATGCCATCTCATATGTGGGATAGACCTCATCGATGCATACAACCTCTTTAACCAAGGAATGAGAGGTAGATAATGCATCGCCTTAACTTGGACCATCTTTCCAACCGGAGTCCTCTTATAACTAGCATGTCCACAAAACTTACAATTTTCTAATTCACTATCAGTCTTGTAAAACAACATGTAGCCATTAACACAACAATGAATTCTTTCATACGTCAATCCTAACTTGGAAACAAAACGCTTTGCCATATAGAAGTTCTTAGGTATGTTAAACTCTGGATTAACTAGTTCACCCAAAAGATCAACCATTGAGTCCATAGCCGCATTAGGAACATTCCAATCTAATTTAATATTCATTAATTTAATCGTAACTGACAAGGCAGAATGCAGACTCCTTCACATAGTGGACGACTAGACTCTTCTAATTGATCATAGAAGCGTCTTGCTTCTTCATTAAGAGCTTCATCAAAATATTGTTCGGGTTCCATCCCACCTTAAACCCTGAAAGCATCATTGATCATTTCATGAACCCTATCATGTTCAACCCTAATTTGACCATGTGATGCAAGCATATTATATTATTTCACAGCCATCGAATTATAAACATACCACCCAATCTATCTCTTTCTCCATGATCAATCCATACAAAATATCTAGGCTTAAATCCATTACGGTACAAATGAACTATAACTGTATCTGGTTTAAAAAATTTTAAGCACTTACATGCACTCCAAGGACACCACCTAACCAAATTATTCTTGAAAATGTCAAGTGTCATTGTATGTTCAATAAAATCTCTAACACCGTCAATAAACTCAGGTTTCAAACCAGCACCAGTTTCATAATGCATATTATACATCCTACAAAATTATAGATATTCAATTATATTATAAATTAAATTTAATAATAATTTTACTACATTAATTCATTGTTAATATTTATTTATAATAATTACTTAATAATTATATTTATTATATATATAATTAGTTCATAAATACTACATTTCAAGATCTACAAAGTGCAAGCTTAATTAATTCATAAATTTTAATAAAGTTTAAAATTTTAAATAATTAATTATATTAATTCTAATTAAGTTCAATTTATTATAAATTAAGTTCAAAGTTTCTAACTAATTAACTTCAAATTAAGTTTAATTATTAAGGTCACCAAGAATTAGTTGTATTCAAGTTCAATTTCTAAATTAAAGTCCATATAAAAGTTATTAGTTATATATAAAGTTCAAATCCAATAATTTGTTATATTCAAGTTCTAAGTTCAATTAGTTCATGAAGTTCTAATTAAATTCAATAGTTATATTCATGTTCCATGTTCAATTAGTTCAAGTTCAAATTTTAAATTCAAGTTCATATTTAATCTATAAAATTAGTTATATATAAACTTCTAATCCAACAATTAATTATAGATCAAGTTCTAATTCAAAAAAAAAAAAAACTTATTCATCACATTCAAACATTCATCAATATATATTCATAACATTCAAACATTCATCATATAATACTCAAAACACTTCAATTACTAATCTAACTTCAAATTAACACTTTACTAACTAACAATCAATCAATTTTTTTTTAAAAAAAATCCTAAATTCAAAAATCTTCAATTCAAAACCCTAATAATAATCCTAATTCAAAATCTTGAAAACCCTAACAAAAATCCTAATTCATTCACTAACTAACAATGCCCAATTCAAAATATGCCTAGTTTTTAAAAAATCTTCAATTCTATATACCTAACTAACAATAATCAATCAAATTAATAATTGATTAAACACAACCCAATAAACTAAAACAATAATATACTAACTAAAAATCAACTATAATCACAAGAATTGAAAAAAAAACCTAAAATTAGGAACGAACCTTAACAAAGAGGAGAGAGGCAGCAGCGGCGGCGACTGGTAGGCAGCGAGGGAAGGAGCTGGGGCGGCATCTGGCAGTGGCAACTGGAGGCGGCGGCGACACAATAGAGTGAAGAGAGAAGGGAGAGAATAGAGTGAAGAGAGAAGAAGAGACAGAGAGAACAAAACTGGAAATCCCGATCTGGTCAAGATATTTTAAAAGAAGCGACGGACAACGTCTCTTTGTCCGTCGCTTTTTTGTAAAATAGTTGACCGATATTTTGACCAAAAAAGTGATGGACTAAGAGACGCTGTCTGTCTCTTTTCTTAAATCTTTGACCAAACATTTTGACCAAAAAGCGACGAACTTTGAGATGTTGTCTGTCGCTTCTTTAAAAAATTAATTAAATAATTAATTTTTAATTATATATATAGTTGGCGCAAAAATCCGTAAAAACGTGACGGACTAAGCGATGTTGTCTGTCGCTTTTTAAAAAAGATTATTTTTATTAAAAAGCGATGGACAGTGTGGCTAATGGGGTCGCTTTTTGGAGCGACGCCATCCGTCGCTTTTATGTCCGTCATTTTTTAGCAGTTTTTTAGTAGTGACCTAGCCGGACAAAAGGACATGATGATTGAAGGAGATGGGAACCCTTATAAGAAGAAGCAGGGACATGGGGGAATGGAACAAAAGAAATACATCGGAGTAGACACATAAGTGAAGGAAGACAAAGAAAATGAAGGAAATAAGGACAAGAGAAGGGAAGAAGAAAACAATAAGAAGAGATTTCACGAAGGGAAACAAAATAAAGAGGGGCCAAAAAAGAATAAGCCAAACCAGGTCTGGAATAAGATGTGAATCATCGCCACAAATAAGTTTGAGGCTTTAAATGCGATTGAGGGGCGTTATCAACTTAAGCAAGGGAAATTGGGGAACATAGAGAAACAAGGTATAACCACTAGGCAATGGGTGGAAGATACATTTTCAACACTGAGAAACTCATTTCAGAAGGAGAAGATTAATAATGAAGGGGGAGATATCAAATCAAAAATGATAAAAAGGTATTGGTAGAGATAGGTAGTCAAGTGGAAGATACACCTGAAGGTCATAGAAGGACACATACTGAACAATTTGAAGACAAGGAGGAAGGATGGCAGACTCCTTCAGGTTTGCAGCTAGTTATAGCTCCAATACAACTAGCTTCAGCCTTGAGGGAACTCTCGGAGGAGAAACTTAAAAACATGCTGCAGACAGAAGAGGATAAAAAGATGGAAGAAAATATTCAACACGTTTGCAGGGCTGGAGATCTATCGCCAAGGCATATGAATAGTCTGAAGAAGGGCATCAAGAAAAGCAAAGCAATAATATCTCTGCAGTCCAAAACAATGAGTAATAAGGAAAGAACCATAGTGATTAATCAATGATTGACAAACTAATATTTTGGAATATAAGGTCAGTTAACACTCATAAATCTTTTGAGTGTTTGATAGACCTTAATAGAAGGCATCACTATAAATACATAGCAATCTTGGGACCTTTTAGGGATTTAAGTGAGCTTGAACAATATCGAAGGAAGCTAGGACACAAAAATGCCTTAGTGAATAGGGCAGGAAAATATAGATTTTTTGGGATAAAGATTATGAAGGTCAGATTATTTTAGATTCTTCTCAATAACTGACGATCAAACTATAAAGATACAACACTAGCGTATTGGTGCCAACAGTTTATGTTAAGTGTAGTATGGATGAGAGATTTGACCTCTGGAGAGATCTAGAATATGTAGCAGAAGAGACAACTTCCTCTTTTAATGTGATTCTTAAAGGAGAAGAAAAACTGGGAGGGGTAGATTTTATCCAATCAAAAGCAAATTAATTCGCGCACTGTATTAACAATTGTGCTATTTCAGAGCTAAAATTCTCAAAGAGTATGTTCACTTGGTGGAATGGCAGAGTAGAGAAAGAGTGTATATTCACGAGACTGGACAGGATCCTTGTAAATCAGGAATTTATAGACTTATACCCATCTAGTGAAGTTCATCACCTTGTGAGACAGGGGTCAGATCACACCCCACTACATTTGATTTGTAACACTGTAGAGGAACCACACATCAAACCTTTCTGATTCCAAAATTTTGGACTAAACATAAAGGTTTTGATGAAGTGGTTAAACAACATTGGAGGACGAACATACAAGGGAGTCCCTTTATATTTTTTCACGATAAATTGAAGAGCATAAAGAAGGCCTTGTCACAGTGGAGTAAAGACACGTTTGGTGATGTGTTTTAGAGGATTGCAACATCGGAGAACCTGATCAAGGTAAACAAAGTGCAGCTAGAAACCCAACCAATCCCGACTAATAGATGTGAGCTGAGTAAGGCGGAAGCAAAGTTGAGGAAGTACCCAGAGTATTGGAGACAAAAAGCTGGTATGAAAAGGTTCAAGGAAGAGGATAGTAATACAAAGTTCTTCCACTCTTATGTAAGAGGAAGAAGGAAGAAATTGCACCTATCTCGGATCAAAGATATCAGAAGAAATGAAGTAATTACTAATGAACAAATGAGAGAAACAACTATTAAATACTTTCAAGATCAATTTTCAGAGGAGAACAGAAACTTAGACTTTGATATGCTTCAAATAATTCTGAATCTAATTAGTGATGCACGGAATGCAAAGATGATCAAGCTTCCAAGCATAAAAAAAAGTGGAAGAAGTAGTTTTCACCTTGAATGGAGATAGTGTGAGCGGACTAGATGGCTTTTCAGGAAGGTTTTTTCAATATTTCTGGGAAGTCATAAGAGAGGATCTTACAAGACTGGTAAAAGCTTTTTTCTGTGGGTAGGAGTTTCCCAAATTTATTACATATACTAATCTTGTTGTAATTCCAAAAAAGGACAATGTGCAAGAATTCAAAGATTTGAGACTTATCAACCTAAGAAACTTTACAAACAAGGTGATTTCAAGAGTGCTTCATGAAAGGGTAGTAGGAGTACTACCCAATATCATCTCTCCTAACCAATCTAAATTTGTAAATGGAAGAGGCATTGTAGAGAATGTTTTACTGGCACGGGAAATCATTAGGGACATGCCCTTGCGAAACAAAGAGGCTAATGTGGCGGTAAAGCTAGATATGACTACGGCATATCATAGAGTTGCTTGGATATTCTTGACCAAAGTATTGAGGAAGTTTGGATTTTCAGAGGTAATCATAGACATAGTTTGGAGGTTGATTTAAGCTAATTGGTACTCAGTACTGATTAATGGACAGGCACAAGATTTTTGCCACTCTACTAGAGGACTAAAGCAAGGTGACCCTTTGTCACCAACTTTGTTCATCATTGCTGCATAAGTGCTATCTAGGAGCTTCAATTACCTCAATGATCAAAATTCATTTAAAGGCTTTGGGATGTCAAAATGGAACCCTAAAATAAATCATCATTTAGCTTATGCAGATGATACCATTTTATTTGGATCTGGGGATAGACACTCAGTGATTTACATGATGAAGGTCTTGAGGGATTATGAAAGAGTGTCAGGACATATGATCAACAAGGAAAAAAAGCTTATTCTACCTACATGAGAAAACCTATTTGGTAATAACAATAAGCTTGAGAAAGCAAGCTTACTAGTATCAGACCTGGAAACTTTTCCTTCACCTACCTGGGTTGTCCTATTTGTTATAGAAGGAAGAATAAAAGCTACTTTGAAGAATTACTCAATGATTGTTGCCAGAGTGTTCTCGAATAGATTCTTGACTTTTGGTGGAAAAATCATATTGATAAACCATGTATTACAATCCATGTCTATATATATGATATCGACTATGAACCCACCAAAAAGTGTGCTAAATCAAATCCATCAGATCTTTGCTAAATTCTTTTGGGGATGCTATATGCTAGAGTTAGAGGCAAACATTAGGTGGCTTGGATGGAGATGTGCTATCTTAAGAGAGAAGGGGGACTAGGTGTTCGGTCTCTATTTGATATATTTGAGGCTCTGTTTGCTAAACTATGATGAAATTTTAGAACTAAAATATCCATGTGGAGCACATTCATGTGGAATAAATACTGTAAAAAACACCACCCTATAACTGCTTAGAACACATGTGTATCACAAATTTGGAGAAAAATGATGAAAGTAAAGAAAGAGGTGGAGCATGAGATATGGTGGCAATAGAAGTAAGGAAGTGCTAGTTTCTGGATGTACAGTTGGACAAAACAAGGAACTTTATACTATATAGAATGCTAAGGAGTAGAAGAAGAAGTGAAGGTTAAGGAAATGATTCAGAATGGGCAGTGCAACATAGAAAGATTACGCCAACTTATTTCTCAGGAAATGGTGTAGTGTATAGTCGAGAGCATTAGTCCTAGCATGAATATGGATGAGAAAGACAAGGCATGGTGGATGGGATACTCTCTAAGAGAGTTCACTGCCAAATCAGCCTATTAATTAAATGAGGAAAAAAGAGGAAAAGGAGTGGAGGAATAACATTTGGATAAATGGGATCCCTTTTAAAATCTCATTCTTTCTCTGGAGGGTATGGAAAAAGAGATTACCTATAGGTGATGTCCTCAAGAAAATGAGAGTGAATGTGGTGTCCAAATGTTATTAATGTGATAAGGGGGAGGAGGAAACAATACAACACCTTTTTTTAACAGCTTCCATAGCTCAAAAGTTGTGAAAGCATTTTGCTTCTTGTGCAAGTATTATCATTGAAGGATCACATTTGCAACAACTTATTACTACATGGTTGGACTGGCCAGGATAGTATAAGCTGAGGCAAATATTTAAGGAAATACCAACAATCATTATGTGAAAGCTATGGAAGAGAAGAAATGTTAGAAGGCATGGAAAAGAGGTAACATTTGCTAGGATGGTAGGGTAATGTCAACATACAATCCAAATGTTACTGAAAGTGTAGTATCCATGGTTACTGAGAGGGAATCAAGATTGAAAGGAGATGATCATCACACTAAGAACATATAAGCCAATACTACACTATAGAGTAGTACACTAGGAGCTACCAAACATAGCGTGGATAAAATGTAATACAGATGGTGCATGTAGGGAAAATCCTGGACAAAGCTCATATGGATTCAGCATAAGAAATAACACAGAATTTCTTGTATATACTGAAGCACAAATCATAGGGGGAAGCTATAAATGTGAAAGCTGAAATAATGGGTGTATGGAAGGTGATGTTATAATGTAAGACACAAAGCTTACAGAAGATTATTTTGAAAATAAACTCATTGAATCTCAAAAACATATTAACAAAGCAGTGGAAAATTCCTTGGTCACATGCAGAAAAATAGAGGAGATACAACAGTACATAGCAAGGAAACAAGTTCAGATCAAACATATATTTAGAGAGGCTAATTAGTTAGCTGACTACTTGGAAAACATGATATTAAATCAAGCAGGAAGGGTTTAAACATAGATTTTTTATGATCTACCAAGGAGAGAGAGAAGAATCATTAACACATATAAATATCAGATTCCATCATTGCAAATTAAAATAAGAATGATTGGTCCAACATGCTAAGACAGTGTATGTACAAATCAGAAAAACACAGCTATGATAATTACAAATTAAAGTTTTGTCTTTCAAGAGGTGATCTAGTTGTGTCTAAGCTTACTGCCTAAGCTACTTCAGCTTACAAAAAAGGACCAGCCAATAGGATGGAGGGGTCTAAAATCAAGTCAAGAAGGTTGATATACTTCAAGCCTCCAGGAGGAGATTCATGGTTTAATCCCAACAAAAAAGTTCATCTTGAACTCAAAACACCTCCACCGAATTTCACATCTGCAAAAGAAAAATAGTAAGGTTAGCAGAAGTTTGGAGGGGGTCAAAAATAAGATCAGCCTATCTTTGCGAGCTGATACGTCTCATTCTTTTTCATGGATGAAGAATGTTAATGACTCAGAGATGAAGCACGAGCAAAGCAAGGGAGAAGGGGACCAGAAACATGGGAGCAACAGAGTACAGGAGCAGGAGAGTAGTATAGCTTACTTTAGGAAACCCTATTTTTAGGGAAATGGCAATATTGGTCTTTCCGAGACAAAACTATCCTTTATTTCCTTTTTTGGACTATCTGACATTTTTTTTAAATTGGGCTAATTACTAGCCTGGATGTGTGTGATAATACTTATGAGAAGTAACGGGCCTTTGGTCCAATTTTTTTTAATAAAAATAATAACAAAGATTAACGGCAGGAAAAGAAGGAAAAAATGAAAACAATCTACAAATCTTACCAACCAGGGGTGTAGCTATGTTATAGTCAGGGTGTCCAACCCTTCGGCAAAAAATAATACCGTATATATAAGTAAAATAATACACGGAGTGATTAAATAACATATTCTGGACATCCTTGACAAAACAAGGTGTTGTGGCCTAGTGATTTTGAACGCCTTGAAAGAGCTAGTGCTTAGGGTGCTCACATGTTCGAATCTCACTAGCAATAATTTTAATTTTATTCGCTTTTTTAGACACCCTTCATGAAATTCATGCCCCCACCATTATTACCAACCAGGTGGATTTAGAGGGTCTGTTGTATATGCGAACTTAGTAATTTTTGTGCAAGGTTTATATAATGTACCTATTAATATTTACTTGTTAAGTTGCTTATTATTATTTTGAAAATATTATAAGTCTTCATATACTTTAAATTATGGATTTTATGGCACATTTAGGAGATAGCCCACCTTAACAAGGAAAATAGGTACATTATATGCCACAAAATACATTCAAGCAAATAAATTTGCAAGTAATCCATTGTGATTCAAAAATCGAGGTTTTAATGACATTTATTTTAACCCATCGATCAATGATCCGGTGTATATTTACACATTCAAACATCATATTTTATCTTAATTTAACTAAATCTCAAGTATAAACTCACATATATACATGTGTGTTGTGTTTGATTATTGTGATGAACTAATATATATATATATATATATACTCAAAGTAAAGTATCCCAGACTAAAATGAAGACAAGTCTGCATGAAGAAGGTGATCCTCGGTGTGATGCATGCATCTCATGTTGGCCCATGTGATTCATCTGCTGAAAAACTTATTTTTGCGACTAAAAATTTCTATGCATGATGGACGTGCAACGCACTGAAAAGCAGAAAGAAGTCCACGATGGCCCTTGCAGTGCAAACCTCTTGCTATGCAATGGAATCTGCGCTACACACTAGTGTTCTATAGAATTGGAGTTGACATAGTCAAAACATAGTCCAATATTTCTTTTCACTATTATTATTATAAATATACTATACATGGACAACGTTTTTAGGGTTACAAACTGTCAATAGAAAATAAGTTTCATTGTTCATTGCTACAAATGACTCCCTAATAATTCTTAGGAATAGTTTATTATTTTCATAGATTATTGTGGTACAAACAAGAGATTCTTGCAAGAATTGCATTAATTCAAAAAAAAATATCTTAATGTTCTTTAGTTGTTATAATTACTTTCATCTCTCACAACTAGTTATGACTAGGGTTATGGAACCTAAAATAGGGATAAGGATAATGGATTCTACACATTATAATCTATGCATGAAGATTTGTTTTTTGTGCATTAAGATTTTTTCATAAGGAATATTGTCCTTTTAATGGTTGCAAATATTAAGTACTAGCTAGCCCATATTCTGACTTGCTTGACAAAAGAAGTTAAGATTAGGAAAAATGATCATTTGGGATTTTGGGCTACCAATCCATATCTAATAGTTTGTACTAGAGATAGGATAGTTAACTTGAAACATATTATGAACAAAATAAATGAACATCCAAGTATGGACTCAGTGGTCAGTCGAGCGGCGAAGCTACACTATATCATGGTTGGTCAGCTTAGGAATGAAGCTACACTATATCATGATTGGTCAACTGAATACCTTTCGTTGTCAACACCCTTTATTACTTTCTATTTTTTTCTCTAAATATTAGTCTTTAATATATTATTAAAGAAGTAAATTAGAAATATTTTACTCAAATTTTTGAAATTTCAAATTGCAAGCTCAATGTCACATTTGAATGAGATATATAGTATATCTTTCTTTTTGAAATTCAAAATTTTAGTTATTATGATTACACAAATTGAAGTCAGAAAGAAAAAATAACAAAATTAAATACATAACTAATTAATTATTACCATGATTCAAACTGTTGTGATTGACACACACACTAATCTCCGGGTAGGTGAATAAATACTCAATGACCTAAATCATGCATTAATCTAACATATGTAGTCAAAAAGCGGAAGTACATCATTAATAAGACTTGTCTGAAAATAGAAAACAATAATGCGGAAGTTTAAACTATTACAACTTCAGAATTTGAAAGTCATCGTACTAAAACATCTAACTAACAAGTCCAACTTATACTAGTAATAATATATAAGGAGCATCAATGCCTGGGAGGAAAGACATCAAAAGATAAGAAGATCAGCGGTAGCTCTAACGAATGTAACTTATCCTTTGATATTATGGAAATTGCTCTTCTAAATGCGGGGTCTGGTAGATACTTTTGAATCACGATCTTCACTCAAAGGAAAGTGCAAAAAAAGCATCAGCACAAATATTTGTTATCGATAGAAATCAAGACCAATTATGACTAATAACAAATATATAATGATAGTTATATAACACATAGTCAGGCATTGCATATAGTCAAACTCCTAACCACATTCATGAACAGGGGCGGATCTATGAAGGGGTGTGGGGGTGTCACGCCACCCCCGAACTTCGACGGAAACTCTATATATACATAGGTATATATATATATATATAATATTTATATAAATATAAAGCGTGTCACCCAGAGAACAAAATTGGCTTGTGGTGCCACGGTAGGAGGGCAACTTTAGAAGGCTGATGTTTGCGGGTTCGAATTCCATTTGTACTTATTTTTTTTGAGAAATTTGCTGCAGACGTTTTTTAAGAAAAAAAAAGTCTCCAAGCACGTTTTTTTAAGGAAAAACAGCTGGCACATTATTATTTTATTTTTTTATAATTGTTATTGACTTAAATTAAATTAATTACATTATTACTCCTTTGACTT
>NW_006239080.1:147060-157778 GCF_000226075.1 Solanum tuberosum | reverse complement strand
CAACTGTGGAGAGAGCATTTTCGTCAATGAAGCACATAAAAAATGAAGTGCAGAATAGTATTGGTAATCAATATTTAAATGATTGTCTAGTGTGTTACATAGAGTGTGATGTATTTATAAATGTTAGTAATGATGTCATTATCGATCGTTTTCAGAATATGAAAACTCGTCGAGGACAATTGTAAATGAATGATGAATATTTATAATATTAGTAATATTATTGAAAGTTTTAAATTTGTTAACTTCATGCTTTTAGTGTGGAGTGTGGATTTGTAATATCTTATTATTTATATTTTATTGATTGATTTATGATATATATTGAAAAGACGAATAATTTAATCAAATATAAAATTAATTTAATCGATAAGTCTATTTGGCACCCACGGACTCTAAATCCTGGATCCGCCACTGTTAATGAACACATAACTAACTCCATTGTCAGTCTAACTCATCAGGTAATTCAAAATATGCTTGTCAAATATACAACAAGTCAATTTAACACATCAAACACTAATTAAAGGTACAAACAAATCAAATAAAAATTATTTCTATCTTGATTTTGCAGTTGCATAATCACTGCACCAATCAAGAATCAATACACATGTCTCTCGAGTCATCAGTCTCACTCTCATCTATACACACATGCTAAAGGGTCTTATGTTTTGGTCATCTAGTTATGACATGCATGGTACCCTAGGTGTTCATGTATTGTATCAATATAGTACTCGATCCTACTCAATCGCTTGTCCGTAGGTTCACATCATCCACACAACTACTCATTCGTAGTCTCACACCGGACTCGAGTCACTCTTTGAATAGTAGTAATATAATCACTACCTTTACACATCTCATTATTCCATCCTTTTCAATTTTCTCTCGAGATAATATATAAATCATACATAGCCATAATGTCCTCATTTAATGCATCATCACATCATAGAGTATTTACAAGTTTATAAACTATAACATTAATGATTACACCAATTCAACAATTTGCATGTTAACTATAACTGGCAACACTCAGGTTCATCAAACAATCAATAACTACGTTCAAAGACCAAGTCAACATGCCATACAACTGATCATTACATATTTGCAACTAAGCAAAATCTAACTCCAAGTAAATCGTAATCTACCTCAATCGACAAATTAGAAGCGAACAAGCGAAATTTTCGAAGTCTTTCCTTTTCTCAGTGCCTAAGAATTCTCAGAATCTAAAAAAACAAAGTATAAGGTCACTTTATTAACCTACTTTATTCAAACTAAGGTCTGGTGTATTCAAACTTTTCTAGTTCCATCTTTATAGTAGGTCTAACGTATAATTAACGGGGTATTTTTATCAAATCCAAGGTTTTCATGATCAATTTAATCTCACTCATGACGTTTTTTTTAATCCCATTAACCTCTCTTGAGCAAATTGCATGTTCAAGAACCCATTTTTATGGAGTTTCAAGATTCCCCAATACTAAAAATATAGCCTAGATTTACAATTTCATACTAGAAGATCAAGTTCAATGTAGAAGAATGAAAAACATACAAAATTACAATAATTAGACATTCTGTCTCGGTAATATTATTGTTGAAGCATGCAATGTAAATCATGAAATGATAGAATTAGTTAAGCATGTTAATTAGAGTTGCTGAGCTGGCATTAGTTTGTTAGAAGCAGTTATCAAGTACACGATGTATAAATATATAGGGCCCTTAGTGCAGAATAAACAATGTAACAAATTATCATTCTCTTCAATTAATGCAATTCACATTCTTTCTCTCTATGATTTGAATTGTTAACATGGTATTAGAACAGGTGCTTTGCACCAGAGAATTCTGAAAAATCTTCCGCAAAATAGCTAGATCCAGATCAGAATTATGATCGAGGAAACTTGTAACATCTCGCAATTTGAAATAACTAGGAAGAAAATAATAATTGGAAATAGTCATTTTTGGAAAGAATGAAAATCTGGATGGAAATTTGTTTAAGTTAGGAAAAGTTGAATTTTGGTCAACTTCAAACGGCAATAACTCCTAGCTCAGAATGAGTTTGGTGTACTTACAGATATTGTTGGAAATATATTGGAATGATCTTTCCAACGCCTCCGAGTTTGCCCGATTCCGAGTTCGTATGAGTAAGTTATGCCCTTTGGAAGTTGGGCTGATGGATTAAGGAAAGTCTAATCCGGGTTTTGGAAGGGTAATTTAGTCTTTTCCTTACCTAATTATTCTAATTCGTTTTTAGAGTTTAATTGGGGTAAAGTCAGATTTTAGTTAGTTTTAGAAAAGTGAAATTCACACTAGGGCTTGGAAAAGAGGAGAAAAAAGGAGAAAGGAGAAGAACGTTCAAGATTCATCGATTTCGTCGAGGTTAACTTGTGGATTTTATCGGGGGTGATCCCTACAAGGTATATGAGATCACATTGCATTGGGTTAGGTCGCCCACAAGCCAACCATGATTTAATTCAGCGAATTTAAGTCTTTGAAAGTTTAGAAATTGAGTTCTTGATGAACATTGTTGAAAGTTTTGTTGAATTCTTGTGGGTTGTGTTTTTGAAGTTTCTTGATGATTTGATTCATGTTTCCGGGTTAAATTTCGAGTTGAATCTATTTTATATTGAGGGTAGTAATGATTCTAAGTGTTTGGGGAAAGAACCAAGTGAAAATAGAGGGTTTAGAGTTGAAAAACGAAGAAGAAAGTTAGGAGATTTCTAGGGAGGGGGTTGGGGCGTTGTGCCTCCCAGAGTGCCACAAAAGTTCCTCTGAACTTTTGGGCTCTGGCGCGCCGCGCCAGCCAGAGTGCCACAGCAAGCTCTCTGAACTTTGAGGGCTGGCTCCCCGCGCCTCTCAAAGCGCTAAGGACGCCAGTTCTCCCCATTTCTTCCCCATCTTTTCGTACTTGTTCCTTAGCAATGTACCTATGTTTTCTAGTTGATTCCAACACTCTAAGGTACATCTAAACATCATGAAATCATCCATAAACATGAGATCATGAACCTTGAATCCATAATCCAATTCAAGGAAAGTTAGGATAAAAGTCAAGAGAAGTTAAGAGTCAAGTCTGGGAGTTAAGAAGCAAGTCAAAGCAAATTTTGTAAAGTTTTCAAAAGTCTTTAAGCGTTCTATATGACGACAAAGTATGGGATAGTTCTGGCAGCGTGGGAAAGACGTTGTATCACCACTTAGGCTCATAGTGGTGGTTGTCGATTAAAGAATCTCCCACATAAACTATATTACTTTATTATATAAATAAAGTTGAGCTTGTTATTGCATTTCTTTAACGAACTAAGTTGTTTCCACTGTTTTATAAAGCTTTTCATATATATTGCATGTGTTTTATTGCTTTATTTTGAGTTTAGTATTCATGAGTTGAAAAAAGTCAAGGTAAGTGTTTCTTTCAGATTTCTTTCAAGCTTAAGTTGTGTTTAGCATTCCAACTCGCACACTCGTACATTAAATGTACTGATGCCAGTTGGCCTGCATCGTCTTATGATGTAGACGCAGGTAACCAGGATTAGCATCCAACGCCTCATTTATCAGGTTCAGCACTTAAAGTCAGTTGGTGAGCCTTCTTGTTTCTAGAGGGCTCTTTTTTTCACATTGCTTTTCTAGTTATCAGTTGTTAGGATGATCGGGGGTCCTATCCCGACATCCCTTCTTGTTTTAGAGGTTTTATAGACAATTAGTAGTTCAGTTGTCTTTACTCTATCATTCAGATGTTGTTTAAAGACTTTAGTTGCCATTTTGGCTAAGTTTTATTTCTCTTTAAAGTTATGTTTTGAGATTATCTTGTTAAGTTAAGTCTTCCGCTGAATTAAGTAAGCCAGGACAAAGGTTCGCTTGGGGCCATCAATGGCTTTCGAGTGCCAGCCACGTCCGGGGTGTAGGCTCGAGGCATGACAAACTTGGTATCAGAGCTCAGAGTTCAAGAGTCCTAGGGAGTCTATGAAGCCGTGTTTGTAGAGTCCTAGTTATCGATGTGAAGCGCGCCACATCTATAATTAGGAGGCTGCAACATTTAGGAAATATTCTCACTTGTTTCATACTCATTTTGTGCGTTAGAGTTTAATCTTTAAAAAGTTTCCTTCTAATTCATGCTTGCACGTGTTTTTAGATAATCATGCCTCCACGAAGAGCTGTCAGAGGTCTCCCTGCTAGGCGTAGTGTCAAGAGTTACCCAATGCACCTGAAGTGCAACCCCAAGGGAAGTTACTAATGCTGAGTTCAGAGAAGCCATAAGGATGTTAAGTCAAGCGGTGACTAACCAGGTTGGGTAACAAAGAGGAGCTCGACAAGAAGAGGCTGACACTTCAAGGATTCGTGAGTTCTTGAGGATGAATCCTCTAAGTTTCACTGGTTCAAGCACTTCTGAGGATATGGAGAACTTTGTTGATGAACTGAAAAAGGTATTTGATGTGATACATGTTGCTAATACTGAGAGAGTTGAGTTAGCTGCATATCAACTGAAGAATGTCGCTAGGACTTGGTTTGACTAGTGGAAAGGGGGTAGAGCTGAGGATGCACCACCTGCGAGTTGGGCCTATTTTGAGGAGGCTTTCCTGGGGCATTTCTTTCCCCGAGAATTGAAAGAGACCAAGGTGCATGAGTTCCTCACACTTAAGCAGGATTCTCTAAGTGTTCATGAATATGGGTTGAAATTCACCCAACTGTCCCATTATGCTCCGGAGATGGTTGTGAATATGAGGAGTATGATAAGTCTATTTGCTGCTGGGTTGTCTCGTCTATCAAGAGAAGAGGGCAGGGTAGCTATGCTAATTGGGTACATGGACATATCAAGGTTGATGGTCTATGTACAGCAGGTTAAGGAAGAGAAGTTGAGGGATAAGGAGGAATTCAGAAACAAGAAGGCTAAGACAGGGAATGAGTCTGGACAACAGAAAGGTAATGTGAATCGTTCGTCCTTTCAGTAGAAGCAAAAGGGACCAGCTCCATCATCTGCTTGTGCACCTGCACCCAGAAACAAAGGCGAGTATAATGGCCAGAATTAGCAAAACTTCAGAGCTAGACCTGCACAGTCTCAGAGTAGTGTGGCATAAGGAGGCAAATGGGCTCCTGCATGTGCTAGGTGTGGTAGAACCCACCCAGGTAAGTGTCGTGATGGCTAGAAAGGTTGTTTCAAGTGTGGACAAGAGGGTCACTTCATGAAAGAGTTCCCAAAAAACAGGCAAGGTAGTGGAAACCAGGGTAATAGGGCCCAATCTTCATCAGTTTCTCCACCAGACAGGGCTGCACCTAGAGGAGCTACTTCCGATACCGGCGGAGGAGCAAACCGCCTTTATGCGATCACTAATCGCCAAGAGCAAGAGAACTCCCCAAATGTTGTCATTGGTATGATTCAAGTCTTTGACTTTACTGTTTATTCTTTGTTAGACCTAGGAGCGAGTTTATATTTTGTAACTCCATATGTTGCTATGAATTTTGATATTATTCCTGAGCAACTTAGTGAACCATTCAGTGTTTCTACACCTGTTGGTGAGTCTATTCTAACAAAGAGAGTCTATCGTGATTGTCCTGTTTCTGTCAATCATAAGAGTACCATGGCTGATTTAATTGAGTTAGACATGGTAGATTTTGATGTCATTCTTGGTATGGACTGGCTTCATGCCTGTTATGCCTCAGTTGATTGTAGAACTTGAGTTGTCAAGTTCCAGTTTCCAAATGAGTGAGTCTTAGATTGGAAAAGTAGTTCAGCAGCGCCTAAGGGTCATTTAATTTCGTACCTTAAAGTAAGGAAGTTAGTTTCTAAGGGGTGTGTCTATCACTTAGTCCGAGTTAATGACTCTAATGTTGAGATACCTCTTATCCAGTCAGTTCCTATAATAAAAGAGTTTCCAGAAGTCTTTCCAGATTATCTACTCGGAGTCCCTCCTAAGAGAGATAGACTTCGGTATAGATGTTCTTCTAGATACCCGTCTTATCTCTATTCCGCCATATAGGATGGCACTAGCATTATTGAAAGAGTTAAAAATGCAGTTGAAAGACCTTTTAGAGAAAGGGTTTATTCGACCAAGTGTCTCACCTTGGGGCACTCCGGTCTTATTTGTGAGAAAGAAAGATGGTTCCTTTAGGATGTGTATAAATTACCGCTAATTGAACAAGGTTACCATCAAGAACAAGTATCCTCTTCCGAGAATTGATGATCTTTTCGATCAACTTCAGGGTGCCTTTTGTTTTCGAAAATGACCTCAGATCTGGCTACCATCAATTGAAAGTAAGGGATGTGATATTTCCAAGACAACATTCAGGACCCGTTATGGTCATTATGAGTTTTTGGTTATGTCATTCGGTTTAAATAATATAATGCACCTACATCGTTCATGAACCTTATGAATAGAGTTTTTAAACCTTATTTAGATATGTTTGTCATCGTCTTCATTTATGACATACTAATCTATTCAAGGAATGAAGAAGATCATGCTAGCCATCTCAGAATAGTTCTTCAGACTTTGAAAGATAAGAAGTTGTATGCTAAGTTCTCGAAATGTGAGTTTTGGCTTGAGTCTGTGGCATTCTTGGGCCACATAGTTTCCATTGATGGAATTAGAGTTGACACTCAGAAGATAGATGCAGTGCAGAGTTGGCCTAGACCCATATCTCCAACTGATATTAGGAGTTTCTTGGGTTTGGTTGGATATTATAGAAGGTTCGTAGAGGGGTTCTCGTCTATTTTGTCCCCTTTAACCAAATTAACTCAGAAAATAGTTAAGTTTCAATGGTATGAAGCTTGTGAGAAAAGCTTTCAGGAATTGAAAACGAGGTTAACTATTGCCCAGTATTGACCTTACCAGAAGGTACGCAAGGCTTTGTGGTGTATTGTGATGCATTTAGATTTGGTTTAGGTTGTGTATTAATGCAGAATGGCAAGGTTATAGCTTATGCCTCCAGACAGTTGAAAGTTAATGAAAAGAATTACCTAACCCATGACTTAGAGTTGGTTGCCGTAGTATTTGCTTTGAAGATATGACGTCATTATTTGTATAGTGTTCATGTTGATGTATTCACTGATCACAAGAGTCTTCAATATGTGTTCACTCAGAAAGAGCTTAATCTCAGACAGAGAAGGTGGTTAGAATTACTTAAAGATTATGACATGAGTATTCTTTACCACCCATGTAAGGCTAACATTGTTGCTGATGCCTTAAACAGGTTGTCTATGGGTAGTACCGCCAATGTTGAGGAAGAAAAGAGAAAGTTAGCAAAAGATGTGCATAGACTTGCACGCTTGGGAGTCAGACTTATGGATTCAACAGAAGGAGGAGTAGTGGTGATGAATGGGGCTGAATCATCATTAGTGTCAGAAGTAAAAGGCAAGCAATACCAAGATCCTATTTTTCTTGAATTGAAGGCAAATGTTCATAAGCAAAAAGTATTAGCTTTTGAACAAGGGGGAGATGGCGTACTAAGATATCAAAGTAGATTGTGTGTACCAATGGTGGATGGACTCCAAGAGAGGATCATGGAGGAGGCTCATAGCTCCAGATATACCATTCATTCGGGTTCCACAAAGATGTATCATGATTTGAAAGAGGTGTATTGGTGGAATAGTATGAAGAAGGGCATTGCAGAATTTGTTGCTAAGTATCCAAATTGCAAACAAGTTAAAGTAGAGCACCAAAGGCCCGATGGGTTGGCTCAGAATATAGAACTTTTCGGAATGGAAGTGGGAGATGATTAATATGGACTTCATCACAGGTTTACCAAGGTCTCGCAGGCAGCATGATTCTATTTGGGTGATTGTCGATAGAATGACAAAATCAGCCCACTTTTTACCGGTAAAGACTACCCACTCAGCAGAAGATTATGCTAAGCTTTATATTCAAGAGGTGGTAAGACTTCATGGGGTTTCGGTCTCCATTATTTCAGATAGGGGTGCACAATTTACTGCACAGTTCTGGAAATCTTTTTAGAAGGGTTTGGGTTCAAAGGTGAATTGAGTACCGCTTTTCATCCTCAGACTAATGGGCAAGTAGAGTGCACTATTCAGACCTTAAAGGATATATTTAGGGCTTGTGTGATTGATTTCAAGGGTAATTGGGATCACCTACCTCTTATTGAGTTAGCTTATAACAATAGTTACCACTCTAGCATCCAAATGGCTCCATATGAAGCTCTTTATGGGAGAAGATGCAGATCTCCTATTGGATGGTTTGAAGTTGGTGAAGAAGGGTTGATAGGACCAGATTTAGTTCATCAAGCTATGGAGAAGGTGAAAGTGATTCAAGAGAGGTTAAAAACGGCACAGAGTCGTCAGAAATCCTACACTGATGTTAGGAGAAAGGAGTTAGAGTTTTAAGTAGATGATTGGGTATATCTAAAAGTCTCACCCATGAAGGGTGTTATGAGGTTTGGTAAGAAAGGGAAACTTAGTCCCCGATATATTGGACCTTATCGAATATTTGAGGGCTTGTGTGATTGATTTCAAGGGTAATTGGGATCACCTACCTCTTATTGAGTTAGCTTATAACAATAGTTACCACTCTAGCATCCAAATGGCTCCATATGAAGCTCTTTATGGGAGAAGATGCAGATCTCCTATTGGATGGTTTGAAGTTGGTGAAGAAGGGTTGATAGGACCAGATTTAGTTCATCAAGCTATGGAGAAGGTGAAAGTGATTCAAGAGAGGTTAAAAACGGCACAGAGTCGTCAGAAATCCTACACTGATGTTAGGAGAAAGGAGTTAGAGTTTTAAGTAGATGATTGGGTATATCTAAAAGTCTCACCCATGAAGGGTGTTATGAGGTTTGGTAAGAAGGGAACTTAGTCCCCGATATATTGGACCTTATCGAATATTTAAGAGGATTAGCAATGTAGCTTATGAGTTGGAGCTACCACAAGAGTTAGCCGCGGTTCATTCGATTTTTCATATCTACATGTTGAAGAAATGCATGGGTGATCCTTTATTGATCATACCAACTGAAAATATTGGGAACAAAGATAGCTTATCTTATGAGGAGATTCCTGTTCAGATTCTAGATCGCCAAGTTCGCAAGTTGAGAACAAAAGAGGTAGCATCAGTCAAAGTCCTTTGGAGGAACCAATTTGTTGAAGAAGCTACTTGGGAAGCTGAAGAGGATATGAAGAAGAGATATCCACATCTCTTTGAGTCCGAAGAAAATGCAGACTAAGGTACTAATTCTCTTCTTAGTACTCTTTAAATTATGAGTGAGCATGTTGTTGTTTGCAATTGCTTGTTGGGTGTTTGAACTTGATATTACACCCTTAGCCTTGTAAGAGTAATCTCATTCAAGGACGAATGTTCCCAAGGGGGATATATTGTAACATCTCGAAATTTGAAATAACTAGGAAGAAGATAATAATTGGAAATAGTCATTTTTGGAAAGAATGAAAATCTGGAATTTTTTTTGTTTAAGTTAGGAAAAGTTGAGTTTTGGTCAACTTAAACGGCCATAACTCCTAGCTCAGGATGAGTTTGGTGTACTTCCAGATATGGTTGTAAAACTCTTGGAATGATCTTTCCAACGCCTCCGAGTTTGCCCGATTCCGAGTTCGTATAAGTAAGTTATTCCCTTTGGAAGTTGGGTTGTTGGATTAAGGAAAGTCTAATCCGAGTTTTGGAACGGTAATTTAGTCTTTTCCTTACCTAATTATAATAATTCGTATCTAGAGTTTAATTGGGGTAAAGTCAGACTTTAGTCAGTTTTAAAAAAGTGAATTTCACACTAGGGCTTGGAGAAGAGGAGAAAAGAGGAGAAAGGAGAAAAACGTTCAAGATTGGTCGATTTCATCAAGGTTAGCTAGTGGATTTCATCGGGGGTGATCCCTACAAGGTATGTGAGATCACATAGTGTTGGGTTAGTTCACCCACGCGCCAACCATGATTCAATTCAGCGAATTTAAGTCTTTGAAAGTTTGGAAATTGAGTTCTTGATGAACATTGTTGAAAGTTACGTTGAATTCTTGTGGGTTGTGTTGTTGAAGTTTCTTGATGATTTGATTCATGTTTCCGGGAGAAATTTTGAGTTGAATAGATTTTATATTGAGGGTAGTAATGATTCTAAGTGTTTGGGGAAAGAACCAAATGAAATTAGAGGGTTTAGAGTTGAAAAACGAAGAAGAAAGTTCGGAGTTTTCTGGGGAGGGAGCTGGGACGTCGCGCCTCCCAGAGTGCCACAAAAGTTCCTCTGAACTTTGGGCTCTGGCGCGCCGCGCCAGCCAGAGTGCCGCAGCAAGCTCTCTGAACTTTGAGGGCTGGCTCCCCGCGCCTCTCAAAGCGCTAAGGACGCCAGTTCTCCCCATTTCTTCCCCATCTTTTCGTACTTGTTCCTTAGCAATGTACCTATGTTTTCTAGTTGATTCCAACACTCTAAGGTACATCTAAACATCATGAAATCATCCATAAACATGAGATCATGAACCTTGAATCCATAATCCAATTCAAGGAAACTTAGGATCAAAGTCAAGAGAAGTTAAGAGTCAAGTCTGGGAGTTAAGAAGCAAGTCAAAGCAAATTTTGTAAAGTTTTCGAAAGTCTTTAATGAATGTTGTAACTTTGTTTAAAGACTTAAGTTCCAAGTTAATCAAAGAGTAAAGAGTTGAGTTTATTTCACAAAAAGCTATAAGGGAACTATGTATTCCCAAAGAGTTTATAAATGTTTTCACATTTGAGTAAAAAAAGGGAACATCGATTCCAAGAGAGATTTTAAGCTAAGTTTTGAGTAATTATCTCAAACCAAAGAAAGAAGTT
>NW_006239080.1:127636-147012 GCF_000226075.1 Solanum tuberosum | reverse complement strand
ACTAGTATATTTTTGGGAGTAGTATTGAGCACCGATATGGGGATGAGAGTTTATATTAACTCGAGTCTCCATAAACCATGTAGCCATCATGGGTAGTAAAGGATCATACTTTTTAGATGACTCATTCAGATGCGTTTAGCACAGACTAGTGGATCCACTAAGTTAAGCGTTCTATATGACAACAAAGTATAGGACAATTCTGGTAGCATGGGCAAGATGATGTATCACCACTTAGGCTCATAATGGTGGTTGTCGGTTAGAGAATCTCCCACATAAACTATGTTACTTTATTATATAAATAAAGTTGAGTTTGTTATTGCATTTGTTTGACGAACTAAGTTGGTTTCCACTGTTTTATAAAGCTTTTCATATATATTGCATGTGTTTTATTGCTTTATTTTGAGTTAAGTATTCATGAGTTAAGAAGAGCCAAGGTAAGTGTTTCTTTCAGATTCCTTCCAAGCTTAAGTTGTGTTTAGCATTCCAACTTGCATACTCGTACATTCAATGTACTGACACCAGTTGACCTACATCGTCTTATGATGCAGACGCGGGTAACCAGGATCAACATCCAACGTCTCGTTGATCAGGTTCAGCACTCAGAGTCAGTTGGTGAGCCTCCTTGCTTCTGGAGGGCTCTCTTTTCTTACATTGCTTTTCTAGTTATCACCTTATGATGCAGACGCGGGTAACCAGGATCAACATCCAACGTCTCGTTGATCAGGTTCAGCACTCAGAGTCAGTTGGTGAGCCTCCTTGCTTCTGGAGGGCTCTCTTTTCTTACATTGCTTTTCTAGTTATCACTTGTTAGGATGATCGGGGGTCCTGTCCCGACATCCCTTCTTGTTTTTAGAGGCTTTATAGACAGTTTAGTAGTTCAATTGTCTTTACTTTATCATTCAGATGTTGTTTAAAGACTTCAGTTGCCATTTTGGCTAAGTTCTATATCTCTTTAAAGTTATGTTTTGAGGTTATCTTGTTAAGTTAAGTCTTTCGCTGAGTTAAATAAGCCAGGCCAGGGGTTCGCTTGGGGCCAGCAATGGTTCTCGAGTGCCAGCCACGTCTGGGGTGTAGGCTCGAGGTGTGACAAAACTGTGAATGCACAGCCACAGGCAACGACATGGATTGATCACAATCATGTTCTGTATTTGCAGGTGTCAGATACTCCAGGATCGATTCTAGTTCCAACTCAGTTGACTGGAGCTGAAAATTATGGATTGTGGAGCAGATCAATGAGGATTGTTCTAGTCAGAAAAGGAAAACTAGGTTTCGTGAATGGAGCTTGCAAAAAAGAAGCACAGAGGAATGATTTGAAGGATTTATGGGACAAATGTGATGCCATTGTACATTCATGGATCATGAACTCTATTTCGAAGCACTTGTTGAATGGAATAGTATATGGATCCAATGCAGATGAAGTGTGGGAAGATCTCAAAGAGAGATTCAACAAGGTGAATCGTATAAGAATTTTCCAACTACACAAGGAAATTGCTACTATGTCTCAAGGTACGAATTATGTTTCTATGTATCACTCTAAGTTGAAAGAGTTATGGGATGAGTATGATATGATTGTACCAGTGCCAAGCTGTGGATGTGATAAATCGAAGGATTACGTAGAACACCTTCAGGAATAGAGGTTGTTGCAATTCCTAGCAGGTTTGAATGATTCTTATGATCACACTAGGAGGCAGATCTTACTGAAAAATGTTGATCCTTCAGTAAATCAGGCATATGCAATGATCATCGAGGTAGAAAGTGACAACTCTATTGGTGTGAACTCTGTGAGTCAACTTGATCCTTAGGCGATGAACTTTGGCAGTGGAAGAGGTCATGTGTATCAAGGATCTACTGGTAGAGGACATCCCTATCAAGATACTATTGGAAGAGGACAACCTTACAAAGGAAAAAAGCTTTTTCTAGTGTGTGATTGGTGCCAGAAGAAAGGACATGCTAAGGAACATTGCTGGAAAATAATTGGATATCTAAATGATGGACAAGATAAAAGGAAAAAGCATATTGTGATAACAATGTGGCTGGTGAGAATGCTTATAAACAGCTAGGAAGCAGTTATGAGGCATGGAAGAAATGGCCATTACTGAGCATGGAGGAAAAAGAATCATGTTTAATGATGAGTTGTACAAACAAATCATTGGCCTACTAAGCAAGGATTCCAGCATCAGTTCTACTCAACAGGCTCAACAATGCCATGACCATCAGGGGAACATGACAGGTATGACTGCATGATTTATGTCACAAATAACAGTAGGTTAATGAATTGTGGATTCAAGAGCAACACACTATGTCACAACAAACATAAAAAGGTTAGAAGAAACCATCCAGACTGTAGGTAAAGCAGGAGATAAAGTATAGCTTTCCACAGGGCATAAGGCAAATATTGCATATATTGGCAACTTAAAATTGTTTGGTGATGAAGTTGTGAATGATGTATTACATGTTCCAGACTTCAAATTCAATTTATTGTCAGTAGCTAAACTAACTAAGGAGCTCCATTGTGTTGTTGCCTTCCTTCCTGATCAAGGGGACTGGAAGAATGAAAGATGGTCTATACATTCTCAATGATGCTATTAAGAGTTGGAGTACTAGTAATAAAAGCATACATATTACTAAAACAGAAACAGGAAGGATGAAGTTGATCTATGACATCGGAGGTTAGGGAGCACTTCATCAACTACCATGAAGAAAATAGATTTCTTTCTAATGCAGATACTAGTTTTTTACAAACTAAGTGTTGTGTTTGTCCATTAGCTAAACAGGTTAGACTAATGTTTCCACATAATATGTCAAGATATGATTCTACATTTTCTCTTGTACGCATTGATTTATGGGGACCTTATAAGACATCAACCTTTGATAACAAGAAATATTTTCTAGCTATTGTGGATGACTATAGTAGATATACATGGCTGTATTTGTTGCAACTCAAGTCTAAAGTAATTGTTGTCTTGAAAGTTTTCTTAGCTATGGTTAAAAATCAATTTGGTAAAGTGATTAAAACAGAGAATGACACAAATTTTTTTAACTCTCATTGTCACAACTTGTTCCAAGAACTTGGCATCATTCATCAAAGTAGTTGTGTGCATACACCACAACAAAATGGTGTGGTTGAAAGAAAACATAGACACATTTTAGATACAACCAGAGCCTTAAGATTTTAGGCACATATTCCTATAAAATATTGGGGGTTTTGTGTTACGGTTGATGTGTATATAATCAACAGATTGCCTTCAAGTGTTCTAAGAGGCAAAATTCCATGTGAAGTGCTTTTTGGTAAGCAAATGTCCATCTAACACTTCAGAGTTATAGGCTGTCTATGCTATGCTACTAATGTTGTCAGGGGAGACAAGTTTAGTGAAAAGGCCAGAGCTGCAGTCTTAATGGGGTTTTCTAAAACACAAAAGGGATACATATTATTTGACATTATTCATAAGCAATTTTTTGTGAGCAGGGATGTATCTATTAGAAAGGATGTTTTTCCATTCTTGGATGTTCACAAATCCTTGTTTCATGGAGGAGTACACCAGTTTGAGGACCTGCAATTGCAGGTGGTTTAAGAAGAAAGTTTTCCTTTGACACAAGTAGTTGATCCTCTTTTGGTTGATTCACTTGAGATCAATGGTGATGGCCTTGCTACTCTTGATGATGCACATGCAGGTGGGGATGAAACTGAAGGTGCACATGCAGGAAATTCAGAAGATACAAGTAATTCAACTAGGAGTGCTGATCCTAATAGCACTTTGCCATCCAAGGAACCAACTAGAATGTCTATAAGAACTATAAAACAGCCCATCTGGATGCAAGTTTATGTTTCAGCCAAACCCAAGAGTTCTACAACTTATCCTTTATCAAGTTACTTATCCTATGATGCTGTTTCAAGACCTTATAAGAGATTTTTTGCAAAATTCTCTACACTAGTGGAACTTGGTACCTTCAAGGAAGTTGTTCAAGATCCTAGATGGATAGATACAATGCAGAAAGAAATTCAGGCCCCGAAAGCAATTAGTACTTGGGATGTTGTACCCCTTCCTGATGGTAAGCATTTTGTGGAGTCAAAATGGGTTTACAAAATCAAGTACATGGTTGATGGAAGTGTTGAAATATTTAAAGTCAGGCGTGTAGCTAAGGGTTAGATCCAAAGAGAGGGCTTGGACTATCATGATACTTTTTCCCCAGTTGCAAAAATAGTTACAGTAAGATCCATAATTGCTTTGGCTACTTCAAAAGGATAGCACATGTTTCAAATGGATGTCTATAATGCTTTCTTACAAGGGGATCTTGATAAAGAAGTGTACATGCAACTACCACAAGGTTTTGATAAGCAGGGGGAGCACAAAAATGAAGTTTGCAAACTCAAAAAATCTCTTTATGGGCTCAAACAAGCCTCAAGGCAATGGAACCTTAAACTTACTAAGGCACTCATATCATCTGGTTTTGTCCAAAGTAACCATGATTATTCTTTGTTTACTATGAAAAAGGAGTCAGACATAGTGCTAATATTGGTGTATGTAGATGACTTGCTAATTACTGGCAGAAGTATGGCTTTAATTGATGAAACAAAGGCCATAATGCATCAGAAGTTTAAAGTTAAGGACTTAGGCTCCTTAAAATACCTTCTGGGAATCGAGGTACTCAGATCCAATACAGGTGTACTGTTGAACCAAAGAAAATACATATTAGAGCTCATATCAGAGATGGGACTAGGAGGTGCCAGACCAGCTCTCACTCCTCTTGAAGTAAATCAGAAATTGACAACGTATGAGTATGATGTTACAGTGGGGGGTTACAAATGATGAGTTATTTGCATACGTGACTGCATACCAAAGACTTATTGGGAAGTTGTTGTATGTGACATTCACTAGACCAGATGTTAGCTTTGTTGTGTAGACTTTGGGTCAGTTTATGCAGCAACCAAAAACATCACACTGGGATGCTGCTGTAAGGGTGGTAAGATATTTAAAATTGGCTCCTGGTCAAGGAATCCTTCTAAAGGGAAATTCAGCCCAAACTATCACATGCTGGTGTGATTCAGACTAGGCATCTTGTCCTAATACCAGGAAATCAGTGACTGACTTTGTCATCAAGTTTGGTGATTCATTGGTTTCGTGGAAGTCCAAAAAGCAAGCCACAATTTCCAGAAGTTCAGCTGAAGCGGAGTACCGGAGTATGGCAACAGCAGTGGCAGAAATAACTTGGCTACTAGGCCTATTTAAAGAGTTGGGAACTGTGATTAAACAACCAGTATGCATTTTTACTGATAGCAAATTTGCAATGTAGATTGCTCAAAATCCCATATTCCATGAACGCACGAAGCACATCGAGATAGATTGTCATTTCATTCGTGATAAGATCAAAGAAGAAACAGTGGATGTTGTTTAAGTTGGCACAAAAGAACATCAAGTTGATCTCCTTACCAAGGGCCTTAGTCGACCTCAACATGTTTATTTGTTAGGCAAGCTGGGAGTATTTGATCTCTTCACATCCTCCAACTTAAGGGGGAGTGTTGAAGCATGCAATGTAAATGATGAATGATAGAATTAGTTAAGCATGTTAATTAGAGTTGTTGAGCTGGCATTAGTTTGTTAGAAGCAGTTATCAACTACACGATGTATAAATAGGGCCCTTAGTGTAGAATAAACAATGTAACAAACTATCCTTCTTTTCAATCAATGCAATTCACATTCTTTCTCTCTATGATCTGAATCGTTAACAATTATCCTAAGTTTTTAGCTCACAAAGTTCTACCAAGAACTAACTCTTCGATTCTATGAAGAAAACAGAAATTAATTGGAAGGAAAAATGGATAAAACTTACTTACCTCAAGAATAAAATAGTCCTAAGCCTTGAAAAAGGCACCTTATATATTATTTGATCGAGTATGAAAAGTTATGAGCAAGATTTGGGTGAAAAATTAACTTGAACACGAAATAATAAAATTCAACCTTCACTATAGTGAAGATATCCGCTATAGTGAAGAGTGCTATAGCGGACCACCCCTTTACTATAGCGAAGCCTTGCAATTTTGCTGCCTTCGCTATAGAGAGTCTCCTTTCGCTAAAGCGAATGAGGCCTTCACTATAATGAAGGTTGACAATTTTTTCTCACTCTTTCATTTTTCGATTTTGTCAATACTCAACCCATGGGGACATATGCAAGGACATTATAGTCTTAAACAACAATAATGACCAAACATATCGTTATAATTATTTATATAGTTAAACTTATGTAATTATGAATTAAATTTACCAGAAATATATTTATAAATGAATTTCAAATTTAGTGTTTGAATATGCTCTACGGATAAATTATGAAGAAAAATTGTAAAACTAAATATTATGTAGTTTGATTTAATTGGTGCAGGCGTTCATTGAGTTATTTTTTAATTACATAAGTTTGAGCACCCTTAATTGAATTCCTGACTCCATTACCGCCCTACCCTAAGCAAGGAAGATAAATACATTTTGTGTCACGTAATACATTCAAACAAATGTAACCTGGTTGGGGGTGCATGTTGTCTAACTTTTGGTTGTTTGTCTTTAAATTAATTATTTTTGAGTTGTAACCTATTTTGCTAATGACTAGCATTTGAGTAGGTAAAGAATGTGGTGAGTTGTTTTACTTTATTGACCAGAGTATTCAATCTCGAAAGTGTTAGCTATATAAACTGAGTTGATGCTAAAGGTTGAGCTACTAGAGTGAATTCTTTTTGTAATTGATTATAACATAAAATTGCTTTGTTGTTTAGTGAAGTTTTGAGACAAATCCTACACATAGTTTTTACTTAATTTAGCAAGAATATTGTCCATATAAAATTGTTGTGTTATTTACTTTGTTATTTGTGGAATTGTATTTGTGGAATCTCTAATTGAAAATTTTGATTTTTTGAATAAGTCAAAAAATCGACAATACACAATTCATCCCCTCTTGTGTATAGTGATTCCTGAAATACATAAATGGTGTCAACTCTTTAGCCTCACTAGATAGAAAAAAGAATTTGGCGTACACATCAACCAAAAATCTTCAAATCCCACTTGCGGAATTATACTATACACCGCATATATTGATGTTTTTGTTAGTATCAAATCACATATAGTGGCACCAACAATTGCACAAGGAAATTCAAACTTGCACACCACCAATGAAGGGCTTGGTATACATATCATTCGCTACAAATGTGGCTCACATATACCCTCAATTGTTCTATAAATGACTCACATATACTATTTTCCTATAACGAAAGTGAAAAAGAAATTTAATCTTATTTTTGAATTTTTTATAAAAAAAATAATAATTCATATAGAGATATATTTGATCCTTCTCACACGTACCCCACCCTAGGTTAGGCGGACAAGTACCATATGAACACATGCTTTAAAAGTGACCTATGAAGAGAAAGTGAACTACTATGCATATAGATTTGCTACTAAGAAGCTACATATACAACACATGTCGACTAGTTGAACCAATACATGTGAATGATAAAACTATGAATACAGATGATAGTTTTCAAACGTCTACAAAGCCTCTACTAGAATCCATGACTGTACAACTATCAAAATACGCATAGCAAAGACTCGGGAAAGCCCCGAATCAACCTGGAGCTCACCAACAACCGTTGAGTATCATGTGCTTCTATGGGGGAGATCTACTAGTTGAGTACATGCACCTGCAGCATGAAATGCAGCGTCCCCAATAAGGGACGTCAGTATGAAAGAATGTACTGAATATGTAAGGCATAATACAATCATATGTAAAATGAGAGCTCAAGTGAAACTGAATACAAATAGGTAAGGATTAGAGAACACATTTGCTTATACTTTTGGAATCGTGTATGTTACATTCTTTTCTTTACTTTTCTGTGCGTTCTAATCTTTATAAGGCATATGATACAAATGACCAGCTGATTAATGGTAGAAGAGGATGACCCATGCTAGGCATTTAACCCCTGGGATGTTGTCCTCATAATTCCACAAATTGGGATCGGCATATGCTAGGCTTTCGCCCCTGAGCTACCACTCTTCTATACCAATTGGGATCGGCCCATGCTAGGCTTTCGCCCCTAAGCTGCCACCCTTCCATACCAATTGGGATCGACCCATGCTAGGCATTTGCCCCTGGGCTGCCACCCATAATTATACAAATTACTTTCACTTAGATTCTTTAATCTTTGAGATTATTGTTTCGATGTGCATAACTCTTTTGAGATTGTTCTTTTGGTGGTCATAGTCATTGTTGAGATTTGGAACTATGGACCAGTAGTAGAAGACATATGAATATGGATTTACGATAATGACAATGACATGGGAAGCAAATGTGATACCAACGTAATACTTAGGAGCTTATATGACTCAATAAGCATTTTGACATCTCAAATTGAAGCCATATCGAATGAAGACATTTAACATTCAGCCAAGAGATTTGAACTCTATATGATAGTCAAATACTCACTAACTAATATCAAATACAAGGTATACATGAACGTGAAACCAAGGGAGATCGATCGTGGGCAGATTCAACTTAAGGACGGATACATATTTCAAGTAAGTACATATAAAATGTACAATAGAGCAAGTAGGGATCTTGTGAGGTAACATCATAGTCTAACACACTGGGAGTAATAATCAATAAAGATAACATATGAACATGTGAAAAGATGACATATATGATGGAATAAATAATTGAAGCAAGTTGGCAAGATATGGGCAGATTGTATATCCAACATATAAAACATACAAACATATGTATCATGTGTAATCTAGGATCATTTTGATTTATATAAGGGGAATACGTGCCAAGGGTACTTTGACGATGAAACAAGTTTAAACCTTGTATGCTAATACTTGGTAGAGTAAGCACGTACATTTAGTAATAAACTCATATTAGAGTACTCACTTTAATGCTCTAGGAAGTAGGAACTGCAACTATGGATTAGTCATTACCAAGGGCACTTAGAAAGCTTACTTTGTAATACAAGTGTTGGATTCATGCCAAAGAAATAGGAAATCGAATAGCCTTACATACCTTGCTGCACAACTTTGGATATTATAATGAGTTAACCGTCTTCCTTTCAGATTATTTATCTACAATGGAGTAAATAATAAAACTAGCATTAGTATCTAATAAACAAGTTTGGGCTACTTGATCAGACCAAAACAGTAATTGGCAGTAAATCTGTAATTGATCCCATCAAGGGTGTTCTTCCTACCCATCTCCTCTAATTTTTTTCATATACTATACAGTCTTCTTATATGGCCTTCCGAAACTCATCGGGCTTCATAACGTTTGGAAAACAATATACAAAGGGATGGCAGGAAGTAAGCTCATGCAACACTCAATTAAGTAGTGTATCACTACACTTTCAATGTTCTATCCTATAACCAGTTCCCATGACTTCTATGCACATATCCAGCCACACCCCCTTATTTTACAATACACAAAACAGTCCCAAGCAGCACAATGTGGAAATATCAATATGAACATAGGGCTTCCGATCAACATCCTGTGAGTTCCAACTAACATTACATTTAAGATGCTCAAAACGAGTTCACAATCAAAATTTAAGGGGACTCCACTCGGCTTTCCCAACCAGCACATCCTTCCTCCAAGCTCACACCATTTAGAAACAACACTCCTTATTTCATTAACACATAAAAACTTTCACAAACAATGCAAGAACAAGAGAGGGATGAAAATTTCCATAGCTTACCTTGCTGGACAGAAACCTCACTTGCTAAGACTTGGATTCTTCAAGGTTTAGGTTGTCCTCTCCCCTATGACTTGATGTTAAATCAGATTATTCACTTGAATTCCTTAAGATGGGATATGTTCTACTAACTTGTACTTTAAAAAGAAGGGGTTTGGTTCATATTTTAATGGTGAAGCTACACACCAGAACTCTTGGAGCTTCTATGGCTTTCCTTGGGAGCAATTTTCTGGAGAATAAGTGATGAAGGAGATGTGATAATCTTGAGTGCTTTAGAGGTCCCTTTTGGACGTTTTCACTTAACAAATTGGAGAAATAATATGGTCCTTTGCTTTTAAGCAAGCAGGTGCATCACCTCCTTAATTTCTGCCACAAGTTTCTAAGTAGGTGCATCACCTACTTGCCCTTTTCACTTAGAATGCAGTCCACTGATTTTAAGTAGGTGCATCACCTACTTGCCCTTTTCACTTAGAATGCAGTCCACTAATTCTAAGTAGGTGCATCACCTACTAACATAGTTTAGTCAAGCAAGCACCTCACTTATTTTACACTATTTTCCCAATCTTAGTTTCTTTACAAGACCGTAACACTAATACGCACTTGACCACTTTGACTCTTACATTAAATACCACCTTTTACTATCTCACTTAAACCTATTCTATTGTCACTAATCGCATAGGAAACTAAGTCCATAACTATACCACAAGGCAATGTAGAATACGGGGTGTTACATATATATATATTTTTTAACTTCTTTAATTCAACAACTAATTTGGATCTATTATTTTCTATGGGAAATTTATTTATTCTTCACTAATTTTTTTTTGTATAATTTATCATAGATACCATGCCACCAAAAAAATCTACAGATACAAAATAAATTACAATACGATTGCAAAAAAAATTGTTTTAAATTTTTTTCTTCCATTCACACTTCTTTCTTTTTATTTCTCATTTTTTTACACTACAGAAAAAATAATTCAAAAAATGAAATAACAATAAGAAACTCAAATAATGATAATTATAGAAGTCAAAAAATAATATGTTGTAAGAAAAGATCAAATGTACCCATAAACTCGGATAGAAGAAACATATATACCCCTACATGAATTTTTTTAAAATTTAAAAACAATTATTTAAAATTAACTTTTTCACTTTCTTTAAATGAAAATGGTATATGTGAATCACTTTTGTTATGGTAAGAGTATGTATGAATCACTTTTGTAAGGAGGATATATCAACTCTAAATGACAAAGTTAAAACATTTATCAAACCCTTTTCCCTATATGACAGGGGAATTGACAACCTCTATCCTTTGAGTTGCACACTATTATACTCGATCCTACACAATAACTCATATAGACATAAACTACACAAAAAGAGATGACTCGCAACAGACAAGCCCCATGCAATGAACTCAACCCATAAGGCCACCCCCTACTATCACTAACAAGGGATTTCAAACGCGAGATCTCCATTACGAAAGTCCCAAGCCAAACCATCTGATCCACCCCGAAGGGTTTAATGTTTTTCTTTTTGTTATTCCCTATTGATCCTTCATGAGTAGCATCGAATGACCAAAATATATGGCTCATTTCTTTTAACATTTTCTTATGGTGTCAAAGTAAACTGAATCATCAGATTAGGACGGTAATCCTACCTCAGTTTTCCTTGTATTACAACTATTGATGCATCAGAAACTTAAAAACTCCAGTTTCACTTTCTTACGCCTGGCAACCAACAAATTTTTATTGTTCTTCTAAGTCCAAATGAGAAGAACATTTATTTACACATAATTGGTAGTACAAATACCCACACCAATACAGAATTGTACAAAAATTGGACTTTTAACCTCAGCCTCAAGGCTTTAACTTCGACCATTAGACAAAAACCTTTATCACCAGTCAAACTCGTATTTAGTACAAACACAATGGATTTAAACAACCATGATAACAATCAATCACCCAGTACAAATAAAATCACATGAAAGCTAGTAGTTTACAATAGATGAGAGGAACAAATTAAGTAAGATCATCTTCCTCGAGCTCCTTCGCCTTCAATGTTTCCTTGACTCTTAGAAGAAGTGTTGTCCTCCAAGCATCCTGTGGAGTGAGATTTATGCCAATGCAAACATCATAAGTAGATTGTAAACTAAAACAGCAATATGTGCCCAGTCCATTAAGCATCCAAGTGTAGATTCACAAAGCATTGATGACAAAAATGAATCCACCATATAGATATGTCAAGATTGAATATAATGTCAATAACCAGATAAACAAATGGATTACATTGTTGTGTTAAGTCAGCTGCCTCAGGCAGGACTATTACTATTTGGAACACTTGCATTAGCCATGTCCAAGTCAAATCTGCTTTCAAGTTCAAATGCCAACGCACATTTGGCGTAGTTTCAAGGTTATTAAAGCTGTTTCCATACCCAATTTTGTCTACTGCACCATAACTTATAAATCTGCAGATTCTCATACAAGTTTAACGTAATATACCCTCTATCCTTCATACGAAGTGAAATCAGGTTAACTGCACCATCAGTGGTCCTCAATTTCAAGCACTTCTCTATAAAGCTTGCAAGGTAATCTATGTCTCCTTCAGAAAATTATGCCCCTTCATGTACTCAAATAGCGAGGATAATGGTGGTCAACACAAAGAGGAGATCTTGTTGGTACAAAAAACCGCTACAGACCTCTAGTATCCAAAGCTAGGAAATGTCTAGATAATTGCCGTAAAACTAAAAGTATTGAGTTAAACATGCATGGTTATCAATGGCAGACGCAGGATTTTCATTAAGGGGTGTCAATGGTTATAGTAAAATAATTATAATGAGGCTAGTAGGGCTTGAACACATGACCTCATGGAGTGTTTGCAATACCCTAACCAATAGGCTAAACCTTCAACTTGTTTCAAGAGATGTCAATTTATGTATTTATATTTATTAAACTAAAATTTGACCACTATATACAACGTAATTTTCCGACGAAGGGGTGTCGATCGACACCCCTTGACCAAGTGTAGGTCCGCCACTGATAGTAGTTATGCTACAGTTAAAACACAAAATAAAATTAAGCACCCTAGAGAACAAACAGAGTTGATGCCAAATATTCAACCTTCAATTCCAGACAAAAAGAGACAAAAAGAACCTGAGGTTAGATAGTGCTTCACAAGAATCGGAAAAGATGCTACCAGCTTATGCATTGAATGACAGCCAAGTAGGTTTGCTATTGTCGACTTCAGTGGTGTTTATACTTAATTAGGTCTTCCGAACCGTAGGAAGTCTACAAAGTGGATCAATAATCCAAGGAGACGGGATTGACCATGATATCGCGCGTACACCGTATTGGAGCGGGGTGGGTGAAATGGAGGCTCACATCGGGGATACTATGCGCTAAGAATGTCATCGAAGCTTAAAGGTAAGTTCTACAGAGTTGTGGTGGTTAGACCAACATTGTTATACGGGAAAGAGCTAGCCAGTCAATAATGTCCATATTAAGAAGATAAAGGTAGGGAGGAGAGAGATGATCAGAAATGAAGTTATATGGGGATAAGGTGGGAGTGGCCTCTGTGGTGGAATCGACAAGGGTAGTGAAGTTGGGATGGTTCGGACATGTGAAGAGAGGGTGTGTGGACTAGCCAATAAGGTGTGAGAGGTTGCCTCTTGGTTGTAGCAAGAGCTAGGAGGTAGGCCAGAAAAGAACTGGGGAGGTGATTAAACAGGACATGGCACAACTTCAACTTACTGAGCATATGACCATAGATAGGAAGGTTTGGAGGTCGAGGATTAGGGTAGAAAGTTAGTAGGTAGCCAAGTGCTATCACACTTCATGTGGGAGAGGTAGGGGAGTAGCTCCCTTCTTTTCTTTTCTCCATGTTAAGTGGTATGTAGTCTCTTATTCTTCAATGTGTATTACTATAAGTTGCTTCATTTGCTTTGTATCTTGCTTTTTGTTGTCATATTTTTCTTGCAATCTTGCTTCGAAACATCTCTTTTGAGTTGAAGGCCTATCGGAAACCTCTCTACCCCAAAAAATAGGGATAAGGTGTGCGTACATCCTACCCTTCCCAGACTCCACTTATGGGATCACAAGGGAATGTTGTTGTTAAACCGCAGGAAGTCCAAGTGAATGAAGTATGCCCAGTGTTTTTAGAAGCACAAAGAACTACGAAGTTCCCGGGGCTTAAAACAAAAAGCAAGAAGTGAAGGGTGCACTTATTTGAAGTCGAGAACACAACTTGCAGAAGATTAAAAATACCATATGAATTTAGTACTATAATAAGCAAATTGTCAATTAAAATAACTAATTTCAGCATCCAATATACAATAATGATGATATAAGTGAACTTCTTGAAGTTGAGATTTAAGGGATCAACGCTTCTCCTGGGAAACACCTTGTGTGTTTGTTTGAAACACTAAAGCGCATTTCCCATAAAGCGATAATCTCACGGTTTGCATCCTTGCGATGAAGCAATGGCTTTTAATAACACTGGGTATGCCTAGTATGAAGCATGGTAAGTTAACCTTAATGCATTAACAATAGCATTCAGGAGAGAAGCTGCATATCTTTTAAGGGAGTTGAAAAACCACATGGAATGTCCAAGGACTTGTTTGATTTGGTCCGCAACAGAACAAGGACATAACCATGTATATAGATGACCTGTTGAGCTTTTCACGTAGCACACTATATACTTGAAGAATTATTTGGATTATTTTTCTCATACGCTCAGCACATTGGGTTCCTCCTGTATTGCTCTAACCAAAAAAAAATGCTTATCAAAGGAATTTTCTTTTGCATGATATGAAGCAGAGCTAAAGAAATTTTCCAGCAAGAAGAAAGCACTTGAAAAGGGGAAAAACATCATGATTGTTTTTAACACAGAAAGTAAAGAGGAAATGGAAAGACCAGAAGAATTGTGTGAAATACAGATCATGGAAAAAACTGTGGTCGTCATATCAAACATTAGCCCTTCGCTCACTCTTATGTTTTTAAACCCCTCGCTCATTCTCACTGCCTGCTTGAGGACTATAAAGCATTGGCAGGAATTTATCACCTTCGTCCATAATTTGAAGAGCTTATGACCTCCTAAAATGCTAGAGATGAGAGAAATATTGCAAGTAACTTGTGGCAGTATGGGGGACAAAGGTATGATGTTCCAGCATAGTTCTTTCTAAACTAAAACACAATAAGGGACGCCACAGATACAAACATACATACCCACAGCACAGGCGTGTGGTATGTGTGTGTATCCAATACAAGAAAGATATTAGTCCAAAGTGTAAAATCTATTGTAGGCCATGTCACTGCAATACATGTCTTTCTTTTAATTGGTAAAAAAGTGTTCCGAGTTCAACATTACCAGTTGTGTCATGCTATCGTACTCTTTGACAGCATCAGTGAACTTTGCAACATCTTCCTCATCAATTGCAGCTGCCAAATCCTGTCATTAGGAAATATCCTCCCAAATTAGTTTTAATGTCACGTCAGAAAACGCATGTATGATAACTGTGACTCAGCAAGAATAAGCACTTGAGTGAAATCTTATATTGGCTTTGGTCCTTGGGTGAATGCATCTCTATATGATCATTTAGAATACTAGGAGATACTTACCCATAGATGCATTGGATCGTGTGAAATATCATTGCAATTTGTAGATTCGATAAGATGAAACCATTTTCACAAAGACCAGACTCAGTAACTGTCTAAAAGAAAAGGGCCAGGAAGCAGGAGAGAAAACAACATTCACAAATAGGAATACACAAGCTATGACATACCACTAGCAGTTTGCATTCGCGTGTCCCTGAAAATGTTGGATCCAGCTCCTGCAGATAAAGATGCAATATTAAACCACTGATATCATATTTATGGAAAGAATTTAGTGGCTGAAAACGTAACCCTGGTACCTGATATCGCTCCAACGCATTGTTGATTGCAACAACATCACCTTTACAAAGTTGGCAAATACCAGCGTTAAGAAGATGCCCTCTAACTCCATACTTCAACAAGTTGTTATTGACTGAGTGACGTGCAATCTCCTCAAAGATCTCGATCGCTCTCGGATATCTGAGAGTAATGTCAGAATTTGTAAGAAAATATTACATTTCTTAAAAAAACATGAGAACAATAAGAAGGTTAAACAAAAGCTTACAACTTTATTAATAGTTCAAAAGGCATTTATTCATTGTTCTCCTCTTAATTTGGAAGTGATAACCTTTTCCTAACTACTGATATTGACCTCTTTCTTTTCTTTCTTGTTTGTTTCATCCATAACAAGAGACTGATTACACCAGCGTATAAGAAGACCAGATCAACCACAATGATGTTGACAGAGAAATGTGCAATATCTTCCAGTTCTAAGCAAGAACTTTTTCATGACATGAATCGACATTCTTTCTTTTTTTGGAAACTATATCACTACCTAAATACAATGAATCTTACTTCTCGATTTGAGCAGAGAATTGTGCAACTTTCTGTTTGCATTGATTTGCAGTTGTTGTTACATCTTCACTCTGGAAAAGATCAGCTGCCTTCTCATAGTAATTAATAGCCTGATCCAAATTTTGCTCTTGCTCATATAATTCAGCAATTTCCTGCACACAGTACACATTACATCTCTTTCAGGCAGTGAAACCAAACTTCCTAGGATACTTCAACTAAAATAGCTACATTCTACAATCACTGGCACGAGGGTAACAAACTGACACAACACAAGACCAGTCACTTATCACCTTTCTTGGTAATATAAAATGTCCAATCAGTTAAGTACATAAAAGAAAGTAAGCATTGAGCTGACTAGAACCAAGAATTAGACCATGTGCTTACATGAAGAGACTCATTGAACACTGAGAACATCAAAGACCACATCCAGATTCTAGCAGATAACATAGTTATACCTTGTAATATCTTGCAGACATATTTAGCCTCCCAATGTCCAGAAAAAAGTTCACTGCCTGCTCTAAACATGATACTGCCTCTGCAGGACACACAATACTAAATTCAGTTTGTAAGCCAATGCTAAAGATAACTAAATGGAAAGATAATTACAATGTGGTGATTTTCAGAAAATATTCTCAGAAATGATATCGCATTAGAATTGTATTTTATATGATTTTAGGAGCAAAATGGACATGAATAGAGTAGAATGGATAGGCTGGATGCATACAACTGAGCCCAAGTAACACATTTTCCTTAACAATTACATTTGCTATTTCCACCTTAGAAACTTGGCAGATAATGAGCCCTCCACTTCTACCCTTCTCCACTTGAATACCAAACTTGGTGCCCCAGTCATTATGTGTGTGATCACACGTCCCACACTGTACTACATATACCATTGAACCAAAGCCCTAGAGGCAATATACTTGTGATTCTGCATCAGTTAAACAAGTGTGTGTATGTAGTGCGTGTCTGTGTGAATGATAGCCAAGCAGGCACCAAGAGGTCTACTTAATCTCCCTCCCTCCTTCCCCCCTACTCTCTCTCCCACTTATCAGCACTTTGATTTTTGGTTCTTAGCAATATCTATTGTTTAAATTTCCAAATATTACCATCAAACCTCCAATAAATTTGTTCAGTTCCAAAAATAAAATTACAGCTACAAAAATAAAAGTACATTTTTAGACGAGAAGAATGAAATTAAACTGTACTTCAAATTACTTGTTACAAGCAACACTCTTGGAATTTATCAAAAGATTTTTTTTGAAGTAGTAACAATCAAAGCAATAATACTAACTTTCAATGCTTCAGTAACCACTTGTATATAACTCATCATATTTATCTTACGAAATAACAAAAGTTAGAACATTAACATAAAGTCTCAAATAAATGGGAGTTATATTATAAATGTTGCTATGCATAAATTTCTATGTACAGTATTTTATAGATACTTTTGATGCTATGTATTAATGCATGAAGTTTCTTGCTGCATAAGTGCAATAACTTCGCCTTCTTTGTAACCATGTAAATCATTGCGCATCTTACATACTAATCTAGTAAAGTTACGTGTTTAAAATATTTAACATTAACTCAAGAGTTTCCAAATGTTTCAGCACTCTCTCTGTTTTTAATTAATCTGAAACTTATCTCTGAAAGAAAGTTTAAATCATTCCTATATCCCAGAATAGTTGGCAGTGCAACACTCCAGTCCTTCTACCATCCTTATTATAAATTAACAAATTGCGACTGTCATTCTAATAGCAAGAAAACCAATCTCACCCATAAAGGGGTGCATTTAGCAGCTTATGATGGTAGAGAAACTACTTTGGGACAAGGTCTAATCAAGTATGACGCCAGCAAACAATCAAAAAATTGGTCCTGGGACAAGATAATATTACTAAATGCAAAACCTCTAAGAAGCTCCTAAAAGAGGCTTATATGGAGATCCGAACGGACTTACATCCAAAGATGTTGCTTCTATGTTTTTCGGAAGCATGCAAAATAAAAATGCTGGTTTGAAGGAAATAATTATTCCTTGACTTACAAACCTTTAATATTTGACTTCTTGTAGCAATGAGCAGCATCTGCATAAGCATTTGCAGCCTCATGTTTGCTATCCAACTGTGAACATAAAGTAAATTGACTTTCAAGAACTGAAAATATCTATGAGTAAGAATGAAAGTAAAGAGCATCAATGAGAGACCATAACTTACTACAGATGAATTAACACTTACTTTAAGATGACAATTAGCCAATTTAACATATACTGCTCCAGCTTTATCCCCTGAAAGGACCAGGTAACAAAAAATTATTCTGCAATTTCTTAGCATGCAACTAGGGTGATTGAATTTATGAAACATTGAGCTTTATTTAAGAAATTTATTCACTTTTACACCATTAAAATATTATGTTCATCTTATACAATTTAAAGTCTAAATTGGAGAAAAAGGTATATTTCTGTCTACAAATTGAATCAATTATGTCTACAAAATTTCCCTATATACCAAGCTATAAGCAAGAGGAATAAGCAAGTTATAACCCATCCAATCCTCACTGCATGTCCAAAGTAAGAACTACTCGATAAATAACTCTTCTTAGATGATTAACGCTGCAGTTGATTAGAAGATTAAAAAATAATAGAAATGACAATCTCCTCAAACGCTCCAACAATTAATTTAATTAATCAAATCCAGCAAAATTTTACCCAAGTTTGCGGACTGTGCTAATTACTTGGACCAAACAAAATTAATATTTATATGGAAGATCGTCTAATGAGAAAATGCATACAAAAATTTACAGATTCTCACGCAATAATTTGGAACCAGTATATCATACAATGATGTTTGGTGAAAATGAGAAATGAAATCTAAAAACAGAACCCGAGTGGGATCACCAGAAAATAAATTTAGGGATTCAAAAGCATACCGCTAGATCTTCGTAAAATGATAAACAACCGTGTAGAAAAATGGGGAAAAAAGAACTAACATGATTTGGCGAGTTTAAAGCAATTGCCAGCTTTATCGAACAGATCAGCTGCGTCTTCGTATTTGGAACCGAAAAGGGCCCATCCGCCGAGTTTCTTCTCAGCCTTGTTCTCGAAATCTTCCCCTCTTGCAATGTGATCCCCCATTTTTGGTCAGCACAAAGAGCGATATCTTTCTTTTGAAGTAATCTGAAAAACAAAGAAAGGAAGAAGAGAATTCGGTGGAGTGGGGTAG
>NW_006239080.1:113398-126894 GCF_000226075.1 Solanum tuberosum | reverse complement strand
GGGGTGGGGATGTCGCCTGATGGGCTTTAATTTTTCTCGGCCTGCACCTTTTCTGTTGGGCTTTGGGACCAGCGTAGAAAAGTATTCACCGTCCAAACTCCCAATACACTTTTTCACTTAGCCCCACCAAATTTCAGTTGGGGCTGAGGTGCTCTCTAACTTTAGACATATATAGACTATGGAGTGTTCATTTTAAGGAAAATTACACAATTAAGCAAATATCTGATATGTATTTAATATACATCATATAATTTAAAAGAATTATAATTTGCAATTATAGCTATTCTCTCTCTTCTCTTCATCTCTCCATCGCCTCTCTCCTCTCTCCTCTCTCTTACTCACATCTCTCCTCTATCTGCCTCCTCTCTATCGCACCTCTCGGGCTAATGAATTAAGGGTGACAAAAGAGTTTTAAAATTAAAAAAAAAAAGGTGACACAAGTTTTAATTATTGAATAGAGGTGACAATTTTAAGATTAGTGCTAATGACACTAATTTTAAAATCCTCAAGTTTTATTATTTACATAAAAGCCCTATTTTCCCCATTCCACACCCTCCCTTCTCTCCACCCTTCTGCCTCTGCCATCCCCTCCCCTTCTGCCTCTGCCATCCCCTCCCCTTCTACCATCGTAACTGTTGCCGTCACCACTTTCTCCTCTACCACAACCATCAGTTCTTCCTCCATTGCCACCACTCTCTTATTCTTCCTCTTTTACCACCATTGTTGCCACCTCCTTATTCTCTACCTTTGCCTCCACAACAACCATCACCTCCACCTTCGTTGTTATCACCAACATCTCATTTGCCACTCTACCACCCTCTCTTTTACCTCACTTGTTACAACAATTATTGTAGTTGTTGCAGCAACTTCAGCAGTTGCTGAGCAAACTTGAGCAGTTGCTGAAAAAACTTCAACAGTTACTACAATAACTTCAACAGTTGCGGAGCAAACTTTAGCAGTTGCTGAAAAAATTTCAACAATTGCTACAATAACTTCAGCAGTTATTGCGACAACTTCAGTTGTTGCTTGATTTTCTACAGAAAAAAAACAATTCAATGACTTCAACTTCAAAAATTTTAAAATTAAAGCAAATTAATTTGTGAAATAGGACCAACAAGAGAAAAAGAAAAAAGGTGATAAAAATAATGAACGACAACGATAATGATAGCAACAACAAAGAAGAACAAGTAAATGGAAGAAGAGAAAAAGAAATGAAGAAGAAGAAGAAGAAATCTGTAAAGAGAAAGAAAGAAGGAAGAAGAGGGAGAAATAAATCTTGAAAGAGATTTTAAATTTTGAATTTAAGAAGAGAGGGAAAAAATTTCAAACATTTTGAAATTAGAAATTGGGTTTATTTTGAATATTTTTAAAAGTTTAGAAGTTTTAAATATTACGTTTTAGACCTTAATTATCTTAATCACTAATTTAAAAAAATTGACTTGGTCAATCCTTTTTTGTCACCAATTTTAATTTCAACACTTTTTTGTCACCAATTTTAATTTCAACACTTTTTTGTCACCAATTTTAATTTCAACACTTTTTTGTCACCAATTTTAATTTCAACACTTTTTTTGTCACCTCCTCCTCAATTTACTCGCGCCTCTCTTTGCCCCCTTTTTCACTCACCTTCTTTTTTCTCTTTCAATACAATTAGTAACCTTCAATGATACAGATACAAATGTTAATGGGCAATATTCAAATACAAATGGTAACTTTCTCAAGGCAACAAATAGTAACAATATATCAATATACAGATCAAAATGGTATTCACTTATACAAATGTTAACAATCAATATACAAATATAAATGCTAACTCTCTCATTTCTTTGCCCCTCTCTCTCTTTCTCGTCTCTCTCTGCCTCTTCATTTTTTACCTCCTACTTTCTCTCTCAATACAAAAACAAATAACAAATGTTAATAACAAAGATATAAAATGTTAACAGTCAAAATGTAACTTTGTCAAATCAACAAATGGTAGCAAATATAATACAAATCAAAGTGGTATTCATTGATACAATTGTATTCGTTGTATTAATTGATACAAATCGTATTCAAATACAAATTGTATACACTAATACAATTATATTCATTGCATTGATGGACACAAATCATATTCGGATACAAATTTCTTCAGTGATACAAAATATAAACACAAGGCAATAAATATAAATACAAATACAAATGACAATAGATACATACAAATGCACATGAATACAAATACATTTTTTTTATGAAATATAACATTGATACAATTGTATTCGTTGATACATATTTCGTTAATACACTTGAGTGTGGTACAACATTGATACAATTGTATTCGTTGATACACACACACATATATATACACTAAATTACATATATACAATTATCTAATAGATATACAAATATAATTTACCTATCTCCTCTCTCTCGCCTCTCCTAGTCTCGATCGCCTCTCTCTCCTTCTAACGTGTAGCTATGGATCTTAATTAAGCAAACTATAACTATTTGGCCTAATTATGTTTCTAGTCTTGGCTATTTTTTAAATTTCCTCTTTACTTTATGGTAAAAAAAGGTCATATTTGATCTTGTATTCTCATAATAGGGTTATATTTATTATTCGTTCTACTTTTTTACATCCAACTTTAGACACATATTTGCCCCTGATTGTTAACTTCATGTTTCCACACTCTTATTATCCTGAGTGGTGCCTACATGAATATATTTTTATCCAATTGAAATTTTCACCCAAAATAATTCTTCTACCCAACCAAATTAACCAGTAAATCCATTTTCTAATACATATTTCCTCAGCCCTTCTAATCGATTCATACTTGTCATTTCTCATCATTTCAGGATTCAAATATGTTTGCGTGTTGTTGATGTACGTATCTTCGTCTCAATACACTTTTGTCCACAAGCTTTTTTCAAATTTCAAATAAAAATGACCAACTTGTAATTTTTATGAAATAATCTCGTATCAATGGCCTTATTGCTTGTTAAATCGTATTGTTGAAGATCTTTTTATTCCAAATTAGTTCATTTTTTTTGTCTTTCTTGAAAAATGGGTTTGCCCTACACCTCAAACATGTAGAACGTACTTTCATAAGATTCCATGGAAAGAATAATATTCAAGAACTCTAAGGTATTTTAGGGTTGATTCGTGAAGCCAAAAGAAATCAAGAGAGAAACTTTAGAAATCTGAATTTTTTACAAGTTAAAAATGAACCGATATTTACCCCTTTGAAGAGGACTTGCTTTGACCAACTTTCTTGACTAATTTTGGGCCATAAATTGTCAAGTAGGTGATAGACCTATTTGGCCACTAACTTGGGCCTTTATGGACTTAAACTTATTAGATCTTGGCTATTTTCTTGCACTTGATTGGGCCAGAATTGTCAAGTAGGTGATGAGTGTGCTTGGCCCTATAGGATGGTCAAATGAATTTTAGTAGGTGATGCACCTACTTGATCCTCTAGGTTGGTCAATAAGTGTAAGTAGGTAATGCACCTTCTTGTCACCCACTAGTTTAGTTAAGTCAAACAAGCAACTCACTTATTTTATTCCATTTTGTAAATTTTAATCTCTTTTGCTTTTACTTAACACTTCACTTAAACTTTAAGCTCAATTATAACCTTATTATCTCGAAGTATACGTGTTTAATATAGGACATTACAACACCTTTCAAACAATTTTCAACCATCACTATTCAAATAAGAAACTTGATCCCTCACTTATACGATAAGGTTGTGTTAAGTACCATGTAAATAGAACTAATATATGAAAACACTAAAAAATTCTTAGTTTATGACGGTGAATTTGTGAGTTTTAAGAACCTCCACTATTAATTCACGTTGTGACGTTTTCTTCTAACTTCCACAATAACCTTTTTGTGTTGGTTTTATTATAAAGGTTAGAAAATTGCCACAAGTTAGAATAATTTGTGGCGACTACCAACCCCCAAAAATATGTTAAATTCGTTAATATATATATATATATATATATATATATATCATAAGTAGAACAAACACTAGCATTTTTGAAATATTTAATTTCTTCTAGGGGTAAAATAGTAATTGTATTTAAATTATAATTATAGTAATTTCTAGAAAGAAATAATCCCTTTCATTTCCTAGAAAGAAGCGTCCTTTCAATTTGCATAAATAATCAGAGTTTTGTCTTTTTCTTTTCCTTAAAAACGTCGTTCTCTTTTAATTTCAGATACTATCTCCTAAAAATAATCTCTTCATCTAGAGCTTCATCCCAGCAAACATAAAGAAGGTATGAAGTACTTTTCCTTTTAAGTTTTCAGCATCCCAAAATATTTCTTTGATCTTTTAAAATTGACATGCAAATCTTCAATTCACTTTTCAATTTCATTTTTTCTTCATTTTTTATTGTATTGATAATCAATACCAATAAAAATTGATCAATTTCTTCTGAATATGGTGTTTTTCTCAATTATTTTGTAGTTTTGTAGCCTAACTAATATCTGCAAATATTCAATGAACTCTTCTTTTTCATGTTTTCCCTCGATACGAACTATATTGATAATTAGAAATCTTTAAAAATTGTCAAATCTAATATAGGCTTTTCCCTCCAATTATTGTATAATTTTGTAACCAATTATCAGTAGAGGGTGCATCTGATTATAACATAATTTGAGATATATGGTGAGAATGAGAAGTATACGAAGATTAACGAGTTTGTGAAGTATTAAGAGAAAGAGAAAGCTACAGAGGAGATAGCAGAGAATGTTTAAGGTGATAGGATCTGGAAAGATCTTTGAGGGTATACTTGTCCTTTTACGTAATAATTAATTCTTATATCTACAATAATAGTATTTGAAAAGATCTTTGAGGGTATAATTATCCTTTTACATAATAATAATAATTAATTCTCATATTTTATTATAGATACTTTGTACTTGTTCACAGTATACGTGGCCTTATATTTAACACAACTATCAAAATATCTCTCTCTAGATATTTCTAATAATGCTTTAAATAAACTTTTAGATTTCATATTTTCTCTCACAAAGATTTCATTTTCTTGCTTACCAAGTTGTTGTTTCGAGGTTGTTCATGTAAGTTTTTAGTAAATCATTCTAACTTCTTCTTTTTCATTTTTTCTAAATACTTTCTACCCTACAAAATAGATTAAAATTTATGCTTTTTATTATTATTATATCGTCCAAGATCTATTTGTATTATCACTACATCATTAAGTCTATCATATTTTATCTTTAATTGATTTTTGGTAAGTCTTAATTTTTTTTAATCAAGGTGTATATAAATATCTATTTATCTAATAATGTATGAGGTTTTCATGGTTTATATTGTTTCAACATGATAAGGAGATTGAACTAGCTTCACCCTGGAATGAAAGATTGGATGACAACAACTCAAATAATCAAACAAATGCTATAGATTTCTTTTTTTATGTTTATTTGATGTGGATTTTAAAGGATTTAAATTTGAAATGTTGAATTTATTCTACACAAGTTTGTATAACTTTAATTTGACATTAATTTAAACGAAGCTAATTAATATAAATTTATTTAATGAAATTTGATTTGTCTTAAATATGTTATTTAGTAGAATTATTTATTCATATTACTTTGAAGGCTTGAGGTAATCCATATTTATTAATAAAATGATAATACTATTGTAAGACTCTACAAATTAAATTATGTAAAATATTAATTTCATATCTCGATATTTTGACTCCACAAATAATTATTTTTTAAGAGATTGAGATCATTTGTGAAGGTATGAGACCATAACAAATCAAAACTAAAAAACTTCCACAAACAAAACACTCATTTTGTGGAGGACGTCGTGGAGGTTTATTAAAACCACCACATATATGCTAGTGGCAAGGGTAATTGTAGCGTATTTTTAAATCACCACAATTAAATTTGTGGAGTCCCTAAACCGCCATAAATTGAAAAAATAACCTTGATAAATTGAGTTTTTTCTTGTAGTAAAAATATGAGGCATCACAATTAACAACATTTATTTCTCCATCATTTTTATTTCTTTAGTTACAATTTTGGCTCTGATACCTTGTTGTCACGTCCTTAATTTTTAACTAAGCACACATGTGACACTTGACAATTCGTTCACGTTCTTACACCACTTTCTCATGATCTTGCGATGTTATATCATTTTAAGACACTAGAAATTTCTAAGAAAATGATAGAAGAACACGAGATTTACAAAAAAAATTATATTGTAGAGAACTTGATTGATTTTTGTTTGACGTCTTTTCATATGAATGTACCTTTATATATACTACTCATATAAGGTTAGTATGCAAATAATAGTTATTGCACACAAATTTCTATATATTTACAAATAAGTCTTATTTCTTGAATACTCTACAAGTTTAAAATATTTCAAAGATCTTCAATGTAAAACTATGATATTTTAGAATCTATAATGAGATCGTCACATTTCTCTATAATCTTCCACAAGTGTTAATATTATTTCAGAAAATATATTTGGCAGGATAAAAAAAATGACACAATTGGCATGACCTTACTTTTTCGAGGTAAGGTCGTAATTTCAGAGGGATGGGAAGGGTGTTAAGGTAAATTCATTGTTTTGTTGTACCCAAAGTACCCTCTAAAGTAAGACCACTTTGAAATCTTTTAAACCACTACTTTTTGAAATTAAAATCACTTTTGAAAAGTCTAAACCTATATTCTTTTCTTTTCAAATCACACTGCTCGAAAAAGTTTTATTCCTCCCAATATTGTATTGAGATTTGAGAGCATTATATTTGTACCAAATTTTTTTTCTTTCTCCATTCTTCTTCATTTTAAAAGGCCTTTATTTTTGTTCATAATTTTCATTTGAAAAATTAACTCAACTGCAATACTCTATTAAGAGCACTATATTTGTTCCAAATTTTTTGTCTTTCTCCATTTTTCTTCATTTTGCAACAACTCTTTTTTTTCATTGATAATTTTCATTTCACGGGCAAGTATGTCTATGTTGTTTTTAAGGGTAAAAAACAAGGTATATATTCAAGTTCGCAAAAATGTGCAAATTTGACCATTGGAATTAGCGGTAGTTTATACCGAAAATACAAGAATTATGATGATGTTGTGAAAGCTTTAGAAGATTGAAATATTCGAACAGATGGAGTTAAATTAAGTTACGAAACTACTAGGGAATCATGTTGTAATTTTGTGTATGTGGATAAAAAGAAATTATTAGCTAATGAACAATATGTACTTATGTTAGCAATGTTTTTTGTTGGAGTTGTTATTGGAAAATCAATGAAAGATTAATTTGTTAAGGCAATTTCGTGGTGTTATTTTAATATAGAATTGTTTGTGTATTGAGATTGGGACTTATTTTTTGAATTTGTCCGGATATTTTGGATTGGGTCTGTCAACATAAGTACTTTTATTTACTAATTTAGAATAATAAGTAATTTAAATAGTATAAATAAATTATGTTTCCTGATTATCAACGAATGTTATTGCAGCGCGAATGGTTAAAGCTTAAACGATTAATCCATAGGTCACGCATTCGAGTCTAGGTTAGGTCCTTCAAAGTCTTCTCTTTTTCTTTTCCTTAAAAAGGTCATTCTCTTTTAATTTCAAATATTATCTCCTAAAAATAATCTCTCCATCTAGAGCTTCATCCCAACAAACATAGAGAAGGTATGAAGTACTTTTCCTTTTAAGTTTTTTCCAAAATTTTTCTTTGATTTTTTAAAATTAACATACAAATCTTCAATTCACTCTTTAATTTCATTCTTTCTTCATTTTGTATTGTATTGATAATCAATACCCATAAAAATTGACCAATTTCTTCAGAATATAGTGTTTTTCTCAATTCTTTTGTAGTTTTGTAGTCTAACTAATATCTGCAACTATTCAATCAACTCTTTTTTTCATGTTTTCCCTCGATACGAACTGTATTGATAATTAAAAAATCTTTAAAAATTGTCAAATCTAATATAGGGACCCTCTGATTATTTTATAATTTTGTAACCAATTATCAGTAGAGGGTGCATCTTATTATAATATAATTGGAAATATAGGGTAAGAATGAGAAGTATGCAAAGATGAAGGAGTTTGTGAAGTATTAAGAGAAAGAGAAAGCTACAAAGGATATAACAGAAGAATGTTTAAAGTGATAGTGTCTAGAAAGATCTTTGAGGGTATACTTGTCATTTTACGTAATAATTAATTCTTACATATACAATAATAGTATTTGAAAAGATCTTTGAGGGTATAATTATCCTTTTATATAATAATAATAATCAATTCTCATATTTTATTATAGATATTTTTGTACTTGTTCACAGTTTATGTGACCTTATATTTAACACAAATATCAAAATATCTCTCTCTAGAAATTTCTACTAATGCTTTAAATAAACTTTTAGGTTTCACATTTTTTTCTCACAAAGATTTCATCTTCTTGCTTACCAAGTTGTTGTTTCGAGCTTGTTCGTGTAAGTTTATAGTAAATCATTCTAACTTCTTCTCTTTCATTTTTTCTATATACTTTCTACCCTACAAAATATATTAAAATTTCTGGTTTTTTTTATTCTTATATAGTCCAAGATCTATTTGTATTATCACTACATCATTAAGTCCGTCATATTTTATTTTTAATTGATTTTTGGTAAATCTTAATTTTTTCCAATCAAGGTGTATATAAATATATATTTATCTTATAATGTATGAGGTTTTCATGGTTTACATTGTTTCAACCTGATACGGAGATTGAACTTGCTTCACCCTTGAATGAAAGATTAGATGACAACAACTCAAATAATCAAACAAATGCTATAGAATTATTTTTTAATGTTTATTTGATGTGGATTTTAAAGGATTTAAATTTGTAATGTTGAATTTATTCTACACAAGTTTGTATTACTTTAATTTGACATTAATTTAAACGAAACTAATTAATATAAATTTATTTAATGAAATTTGATTTGTCTTAAATATGTTATTTAGTAGAATAATTTATTCATATTACTTTGAAGCCTTGATGTAATCCATATTTATTATTAAAATGTTAATAATGTTGTAAGACTCTACAAATTAAATTATGTAAAATATTAATTTCATATCACGATATATGCATCCACAAAAAATTATTTTTTAAGAGATTGAGATCATTTGTGAAGGTATGAGACCATCACAAATTGAAACTAAAAAACTTCCACAAACAAAACAATCATTTTGTGGAGGACATTGTGGAGGTTTATTAAAACCGCCACAAATATGCTTGTGGCAAGGGTAATTGTAGCGTATTTTTAAATCACCACAATTAAATTTGTGGAGTCCCTAAACTGTCATAAATTGAAAAAATAACCCTCATAAATTGACATTTTTCTTGTAGTAAAAGTACGGGGCATCACAATTAACATTTATTTCTCCATCATTTTTCATTTTCTTAGTTACAATTTTGGCTCTAATACCATTTTGTCACGTCCTTAATTTTTAACTAAGCGCACATGTGACACTTGACAATTCGTTTACGTTCTTACACCACTTTCTCATGATCTTGAAATGTCATATCATTTTAAGACACTAGAAATTTCTAAGAAAATGATAGAAGAACACAAGAGATTTACAAAAAAAAATATTATTACAGAGAACTTGATTGATTTTTGTTTGATGTCTTTACATATGAATGTCTCTTTATTTATACTACTCACATAGGGTTAATGTGCAAATAATAATTATTGCACACAAATTTCTATATATTTACAAATAAATCTTATTTCTTGAATACTCTACAAGTCTAAAATATTTCAAAGATCTTCAATGTAAATTTATGATATTTTAGAATCTATCATGAGATCCTCACATTTCTCTAGAATCTTCCACAAGTGTTAATATTATTTAGGAAAATATATTTGGCAGGACAAAAAATGGCACGACTGGCACAACCTTACTTTTTCGGGGTAAGGGCGTAATTTCAGAGGGATGGGAAGGGTGTTAAGGTAAATTCATTTTTTTATTGTACCCAAAGTACTCTCTAAAGTAAAACCACTTTGAAATCTTTTAAACCACTACCTTTTGAAATTGAAACCAATTTTGAAAAGTCTAAATCTATACTCTTTTCTTTCAAATAACACTGCCCGAAATTTTTTTATTCTTCCCAATACTGTATTGAGATTTGAGAGCAATATATTTCTACCAAATTTTTGGTCTTTCTCCATTCCCAATACTGTATTGAAATTTTTTTATTCTTCCCAATATGTCTAAAGGTAGGTATCTTAGCCATAAGTAATCTTTATAGGTAATTATTTTAGCCTTTAAACTAGTTTCAAATTTATTTGGAGGTCCTAAGCGATGAGTAAGCCTAAGTGAGGGTCGATAAGTAAAGCCAATAAATATTTTGGTCCTTCTCGAAATAAATAACTTAACCCGTACATTCTTTTTAAGACTAAAAGAACAACGATTCTAACAAACTATAATACTTGTTTTGCGCTCTTAGAAATAGTGCACTTTTAATCTCTCAAACTATAATGTTTTAGTTTTAAAGTATGCACTTTTAGGTCCTAAGAGAAATAGGTTTCAAACTAAGAAAAAATGGCACATTTTTACACTTAAAAAATCTGCAAAAATAAAATTGTTAAAAGGCTGCTGTTTTATTTTTGTAAAATCTGAACTTTTTCAAGCTTAAATTTTGTATTTCAAAGCCCACAAAAGGGGAGTGTTTTGAGCTGCAAACCTGCAGTTTTTACACTCAAACTATGTACGTTTTTTAGCTCAAAATCTGCATCATAAAACTCTCATAACAAAGCATTTTTTTGTTTCAAAAATACACATTTTTTGCACCTAAAATCTACACGTTAAAAGCTGCAATTTTTACCTCATGAAATCTGAATTTTTTTAAAAGCTAAAATCTGCACTTTCAAACCTGAAAATCTGCATTTTTAGGTTCTAAAAATCTGCTTGATAGAGCATATTGAAACTGCATTTTCGTACTAAAAAAAATCTGCATTGCCAGGCTTTTAAACGTTGCAGTTTTACCTTCAAAAATCTGCAATTTGCAAGCTAAAACTTGCACCTTAAAACCTCAAAAATCTGCATTCATTAAGTTGCTAAAACAAAAAATGTTTTCAAACTCTCATTAAAACCAAACTTAAATGGATATATTCTTCTTTAAAGAAATAAAAGAGGTTACCCCCAAGTTTACTTTTTAAAGGTTAAGTTTTCACAACCAAAATATATGTTAAGTAACAAATGAAAACTAAGTTAGAAAGCGTCGTCCTAGGCCAAATGATCACACTAAACTCAATATCTATAGGGATGGGAGATGAACGACTATGTCTTTCTATCGCTCTCAATGGGTTTCTATAAACCCAAAAATAAAAGCAAGCATGCATATAAATATAAAACATTAATATGGAAAATGTTAGTCAAAATTGCAACACATATATGTATATATAAAACACGTGAAACTTTGAAGTGGGGAGGAAGCGTAGGACACTATTTGACGCGATAAAGGCTGCTAGACACGGGCTTATGCGACTATCAGTCGCTTCTCTGATTTGGACAGAGATGGAGTTATATACTAACTCCAAATGCACTCCCGAATGTACATGTGACAAACAAAGAAGAAGTAGAATTAGCAAGTGGACTTTAGATTTATCAGAAGGCATAAAACATAAGAAATCATGTAGACATATGCCTACTAGAAAATATACTCAGAAACAGCAATATCAACATGACACTATCCTGGCAGTTTCTTGATGACTTTTAAGCAATTAGTATACCAAACTTTAATCAATCTAGAGAGTTGTTGATCGACTTTAAATACCCTTCAAGCGAGCATACAAAAATAGTTGGATAGCTATATCGATGTGCGAGTTTTACAATGATTCCACAATTGGTTGCTGATCATGCTTAAAAAAAAGATAGGTTTCGTACTTCATGTAACTTATTCGAACTAATATGCGATCAGGGGATGCTTGAGTAAATGCACAGAATATACATTGATCAACCTTAAGCATAAAAGATTAGAATTAACCAATAAGTACTTCCTAATAGACAGCAACTAAAATATTTTCGTCAAAGATGTAGTGCTACTGTTCTGCTTATTATGAAAGCAGCAGAACCTGGTTCACAAAATCTTTATGAAAAAAAGATTAACCAAAGTGCAATTCATACTTGTGAAATAAGAGTTCTATGGTAATGGAACGAGTTACACCACTACTATAATGCAAAATAACATCAGATAAGAAAGAAATAAAAAAAAGTGTAAGGCTCTTGAATCTGATCATTTTAGTGAATAACTAATCCAAAGTTAGCTTAAATTAAAGCTATGTATGCAGATTTCTCAGGAGGTAAATAATGCACCTTAGACTTCAAAAATTCCAAACAACCAACATAGGCAGAGAGCAATGCAAATCAAGATAGCTAAACATTTCGCAAAATTCATATGTAGAACTCAGAATCAGTAACCTGGGCAGGCATTATGGTTTTTAAGCCGATTTAACTCGAATTTATATTAACCACAAAGAAGATACGGATTTCTATGGCTTAACAAGCAGCAAAGTTATAGCATCCTGTAGATAAAAACGACTCTAAAAAAAGGGAACAAAACGAGCAGCCCTGAATCTATTAAATCTTTCAACATATTAAAATATAGGTACGTATGAATAGATAGATACAAATCAGCAAGACTCACTTCTAAGCTTAGAACAATCCTAAAAATACACTTCGAAATTACAGCAAGTCTTACTTTGAAACTTTAGGTTAATACACGTTCGATTTTAAATGAAGACAAACAATATGATATCAAAACGTCAAGAGGTTTAAGTTATGCTAGAAGAACAAAGGCTCTTATTTCCATCAGTGAACAAACATATCAACTAAAAAAGAATTGAGGATTGAAAAAGATTTTACCTTATGTTGAGCAGCAAACTAAAGCTTTGACGTCAAAATTTGAACTGCGAACTCGAACTCCAACTCGAAGAAGAAGCGAAAACAGAGAACAAAAGATTTTCGGATTGTCTTTGGACGTTTTTGATGATTTCCCAATGGTTGTTCCAGATTTTCTCCTGATTTCTGGATCTATTTTTTTGTTCTTTTGCTGATTCCCCGGATTTCTGAATGTTGATCCCTGATTTTCGAATAAGGCAAAACACCTCTTATATAGGCAAACTTCGGACTTTCAAAAGTCCAGATTTGAAACTCAAAATTATTAAAACCCATAGTGTAATGCAGGGGCGAGTGAAATCTTGAAAAGATCACCTTTATAGGCTCCACAGACTTGAGACCTAAGAGCTCCTTCTGTTCTTGACTTTTCTTTTCGATGTAACAAGGGAAAAAAGGTGGGATTATTGACGGTTGTGGCAAAGAAAAGTGATGGAGGGGACTTGAAGTTGATATGAAGGGGCTATGATTGATAGAGGGTAAAGAGGATAAGGTGGAAACCCATCGGATATTGCATTTTTCGGCAGTCCGCAGGCAGCGGCGATTTGATGAAAAAGCAGTGAAGGGCATGGGGAAGATGAGCGTCTGG
>NW_006239080.1:112744-113298 GCF_000226075.1 Solanum tuberosum | reverse complement strand
CATTTCTCCCTACACCGACTAACTTGTCACAGTATGCTCTCAAATGTGCGTGTGGGTCACCCTTTCCATCGAACATGTCAAACTTCGGTGGTTTGTACCCTACCGGCATGTCAATGTCTGGATGGATACACAAGTCATCATAATCCAGACTCTCTGTCCCTCTAGTGACTTGTAAGCTTTTCAATGCTTTTCTCAGACCCTGAAGCTGGGCATTTATCGACGCATCTTCTTTCAATCGAGCATCTTTCTCCATTTCTTCATATTGATCGACCTCGTATGGGACGTTAACCACAACTGGCATAGTGAAGGTAGGGGCCCAGCGGCATATACGGGTGGAACATGTGGCTCATAGGGAGTGGCGACATGTGCCCAAGTATCTGCTGCATTGTAGGTATGGTAGGGTCGTGGTTGGAAAGGTCGGGAACTGTCCTGACTGCGGTTGGAGAAACTGGTGGAACTTGACCGTGAGTAGGAGCGCATTGAGTTTGTTCTGGCTGATTTGGCAAGTCAGCTTTTGCGAAGTAGATAGGCGTCTTGAAAGTAGGGAAAGTGGT
>NW_006239080.1:94949-112486 GCF_000226075.1 Solanum tuberosum | reverse complement strand
ATTTTAGATTTGGAGCAAACATAACTTCATTGATTAAGGTTTGGCTATTACAACGATGTAAGCTGTCAGAGGCTTGGCTATTACAACGATGTAGGCTGTCAGAAGCTGAAGAAATGAAAGTACAGGGGTGGTCATAAGGCATACAAGAGGGATAGGTCAATTGGCCTTTTGAGGTGCTTATGAGGGAATTCAAAGAAGAAAGATGATCTACGGCCAAGTTGGAGCATCATCATCATCATCGTCCACGTCATAGTAAGGACCCGGGTGATACTCTGGAGACTCTTCAGGGCCATGCTCGGATGATATGTCTATAACCCCTCCATCCCTTGGGTCATAGACGTTAGAACTTATCTCAGAAACCTCCATGTGATCTTCCCACACTTCTTCTTCTGGGTCCTCTTCTGGGTTTTCTTCAGGATCTTCTTCTGGGTCCTCTTTAGGATCTTCCTCAGGGTCCTCTTCAGGATCTTCCTCAGGATCCTCTTCATGATCCTCTTCTGGGTCTTCTTCCTGGATTAAGTAATCGACGGATCCCGGAACTATCAGATTGTACATGGGTGTAAACCCCATCGGAACTATCTGATTGTACATGGGTGTAGTGAACCCCATGCGAAGAAGCACCGATTCTCTAATCCAATCAATTTGTTGTTTGTCTACAAACCCCCAATGTCCGTGTGCGCTTGGACGAGCCATATGGCTCACAGTATTCCGCCAAGCGTAATACTCTGGCGTACACCAGCTTTCTTCTCCTATTTCTAAAATCGATTATGGATTCCCACTCGGTTTGCATATTTCTTATCCGTTCCAGCGGGACTGAAGTGAATGCATCTTCATGTGATCCCATTATTGACCATAGTGGAATGTCTTGGATAACTCCAAACTGCCGCATAACCCAAAGAGGTGCATATGGTTGGATGCCTCTGAGCTCGATTAACTCGATAAAGAAAAAGTACCGAGTCCTTGCAAACGCCAATCCTGTTACCCAAGAGAACTTCCATTGGATGGCGTCTCCCGTGAGGTTGTTCAAAAATGTGCGCCATTCTTCCCTTCCTATCGGCGCACCCACCCAATTTTGGAGAAGATCTTCGTGGCTTTCGATCTTGTTAGGAGCACCTATGTAGTAATCCATTTGGGGATCACGTCGATAGAAATGTTCCCTTGCCTAAATCTGTAGCAATATACTGCATCCTCCGAAGAAATTATGTCCCCTAATGCAGGCTGTCATTGAACGAAGAACTTCGGCGAGAATCATAGGCACCAAAGTAAATCTTTGTGGATCGTTGAAGATGCTTATAACCATCGGCAATATGTTGATGTCGATAGAATTGGACCTTATCGGGAACACCATAACTCCTAAAAAAGCCATAACGAATACTCTTGGCCTCATATGCTCCCATGCTCCGCGAGTGCATTCAAATTCACGCTGATATTCATAGTAACCTTCCGAACTCCCAAATATGTGAAAGAGATAGTCTAACTCGACGTGCCCGCCGTCCACATATCTCAATGACCGAAATATGTGCAGATCCAAGAGACTTAGGAAGTCACCTGTACAGATGGCTGAGGGGATCACTGGCAGTCTCCCTCTAAACTGTAGTTCGGTAAGACTACTGAACTCCTCTAGTGTAGGAGTGATCTCAAAATCCAGGAATTTAAAGATTACGGTGCTCGGTTCCCAAAACCCCATTAGCTGAGTGACAAAGATTTTATCGCATTGTATTCCCAGAAGTGATAATAATGCTCCTAAATGCCCTTGAATCTCTTCCCCGTGTGTCCTACGGATATTTTGCCACCAATTATGTAGAATGTGGGGTGCTGAAATGACCATTTGGATATCTGGCAACTCTTGGTTGAGGTTCATCTGAAAAGAGGATAAATGGTGTAATGAGTTTATTTGCTCTAAATCCGTTAAGCGTTTAAGTTTGGATAATTTATATCAATTTCACACAAAGTTTATGTCTCGAGTTTTAAAGAAGAAACTCATTGACATTTGGGTGGTTTCCTAAATGCAATGACAATACTGTATACTGTCTTGCCTAAGGCTATGCAACATGACCTATTTTAAAGAGTAAGATTTTTTCCTAAATGATTGAGAGTGAGACTGAGTAATTGTGAGAAGGTGCACTATCTTAATTGCACCAACTCTGAAACTAATGAATCCAAAAAGAGTTTCGGAGGAGTGCAAGAACACCCCTCGCGTGTACAGTGTGTGCGTGTACGGCCAAGACTCGATAGAATGTGCAAATGACAATGTAGGAAAAGCAGTAACAAGTAATGTCTTAAAACAAATAAGGAACACAAGCTTGGATTTCAGTTGCGACCTTTCAGTCAAAGCAATATATCAATAGCAAGCTGAAAAATAAACACGTACTCACAAATGTTGCTCTTAAATTGAGTTTTTCTAAGGTTGAAACCTAAGTAAGTTCCCCAGCAGAGTTGCCACGCTGTCGCACCACATTTCGAACAAACCGAAACAGTTCACAACATAATACGGCTGTCACTCTGTTTTTCGAAAAAAATTGTTTTGTTTTGTTTTAGAGTCGCCACCTAAATTTTAAGGAAAATATTAGGAAAACCATTTTTTAAAATATGTAAATGTAAACTCTGTTTTGATTTGCGAAACCAGTGAGATTCTGAGTAAGAGTTTTGGTTACTCGAGGGAAAGGTGTTAAGCACCCCTCAGAGCCTATCCGAAGATAGTCCTTAAACTCAATTTAGGAAAATATGATTAGGAAAACTTGTTTGTTTATTTGCTTAAAAAAATCAATGATAAGTTAGTTAGTTTAAGAAAAGAGTAAAATACAAGGTACGACATATATATGTCTTATAAAATAGATTTAATAGTTGTATTTTATCATATTGTAAAAATAAACAAATGTACTTAGATGTATAATAAATTCATATGTAAAAAAAAAATATAGTTGTATCATAATAAAATTATCCTAAAAAATATATAGATGTTGAATTTGCGAAAATCTGTCGTCTTATTAAGACGTGAAAAATAAGATAGTAGTTGGGTTAAATACGTAGTAATATGTGATGTGTTATTTGAATGAAAATATATAAAATGGAGTTTTCTAAAAATAAAATACAGATAAATCATAAATAATACTAAATGTTAAAATATTATATAAAGTTTGTGATCTTAAGTATATTTATTGTAAAGTATAGTATATACATGTAAGCTGTTTAAAACATATGAACATTTATTATTTATTTACGTGTTTTAGAAATATTGGTGATAGATTATATGTAGTAAAATAATATGTATATGAAAGTGTAGGGATTTATAAGCTAAAAAAAATTAAAAATAAATAAGTAATATCGTAAAAGAGATAATAGATATGAGAAAAATAATATGAAGTGTAACAAAATGATAAGTTACGTATAGAGAAAAACTAAAAATAAATAAATATAGGATTTGTACCTTTTTGCGTATGACAGATATATATGTATGTACCTTGTATTTTGAACTTGTTAGCATATCTAACATTTTGAATAACACGTAAGAAGTTAAAATATTTTAGCAATATGTGATTTGTAAAATAGAGATAGTAATAATAGTAAATATAATTTCTTCATAAATGGGTTGATCTAAAGAATATAAAAAATAGGCATAACTAAGAGACTTATTTTATAGTTACATTTATTATGTTAAAAAAAATGTAGGCCTACTTCCCTACTTGTTTTCTTAAAAATATGTATGTCTAAAGGTAGGTATCTTAGCCATAAGTAATCTTTATAGGTAATTATTTTAGCCTTTAAACTAGTTTCAAATTTATTTGGAGGTCCTAAGCGATGAGTAAGCCTAAGTGAGGGTCGATAAGTAAAGCCAATAAATATTTTGGTCCTTCTCAAAATAAATAACTTAACCCGTACATTCTTTTTAAGACTAAAAGAACAACGATTCTAACAAACTATAATACTTGTTTTGCGCTCTTAGAAATAGTGCACTTTTAATCTCTCAAACTATAATGTTTTAGTTTTAAAGTATGCACTTTTAGGTCCTAAGAGAAATAGGTTTCAAACTAAGAAAAATGGCACATTTTACACTTAAAAATCTGCAAAATAAAATTGTTAAAAGGCTGCAGTTTTATTTTTGTAAAATCTGTACTTTTTCAAGATTAAATTTTGTATTTCAAAGCCCACAAAAGGGGAGTGTTTTGAGCTGCAAACCTGCAGTTTTTACACTCAAACTATGTACGTTTTTTAGCTCAAAATCTGCATCATAAAACTCTCATAACAAAGCATTTTTTTGTTTAAAAAATACACATTTTTTGCACCTAAAATCTACATGTTAAAAGCTGCAATTTTTACCACATGAAATCTAAATTTTTTTAAAAGCTAAAATCTGCACTTTCAAACCTGAAAATCTGCATTTTTAGGTTCTAAAAATCTGCTTGATAGAGCATGTTGAAACTGCATTTTCATACTAAAAAACATCTGCATTGCCAGGCTTTTAAACATTGCAGTTTTACCTTCAAAAATCTGCAATTTGCAAGCTAAAACTTGCATCTTAAAACCTCAAAAATCTGCATTCATTAAATTGCTAAAACAAAAAATGTTTCCAAACTCTCATTAAAACCAAACTTAAATGGATATATTCTTCTTTAAAGAAATAAAAGAGGTTACCCCCAAGTTCACTTTTTAAAGGTTAAGTTTTCACGACCAAAATATATGTTAAGTAACAAATGAAAACTAAGTTAGAAAGCGTCGTCCTAGGCCAAATGATCACACTAAACTCAATATCTATAGGGATGGGAGATGAACGACTATGTCTTTCTATCGCTCTCAATGGGTTTCTATAAACCCAAAAATAAAAGCAAGCATGCATATAAATATAAAACATTAATATGGAAAATGTTAGTCAAAATTGCAACACATATATGTATATATAAAACACGTGAAACTTTGAAGTGGGGAGGAAGCGTAGGACACTATTTGACGCGATAAAGGCTGCTAGACACGGGCTTATGCGACTATCAGTCGCTTCTCTGATTTGGACAGAGATGGAGTTATATACTAACTCCAAATGCACTCCCGAATGTACATGTGACAAACAAAGAAGAAGTAGAATTAGCAAGTGGACTTTAGATTTATCAGAAGGCATAAAACATAAGAAATCATGTAGACATATGCCTACTAGAAAATATACTCAGAAACAGCAATATCAACATGACACTATCCTGGCAGTTTCTTGATGACTTTTAAGCAATTAGTATACCAAACTTTAATCAATCTAGAGAGTTGTTGATCGACTTTAAATACCCTTCAAGCGAGCATACAAAAATAGTTGGATAGCTATATCGATGTGCGAGTTTTACAATGATTCCACAATTGGTTGCTGATCATGCTTAAAAAAAAGATAGGTTTCGTACTTCATGTAACTTATTCGAACTAATATGCGATCAGGGGATGCTTGAGTAAATGCACAGAATATACATTGATCAACCTTAAGCATAAAAGATTAAAATTAACCAATAAGTACTTCCTAATAGACAGCAACTAAAATATTTTCGTCAAAGATGTAGTGCTACTGTTCTGCTTATTATGAAAGCAGCAGAACCTGGTTCACAAAATCTTTATGAAAAAAAGATTAACCAAAGTGCAATTCATACTTGTGAAATAAGAGTTCTATGGTAATGGAACGAGTTACACCACTACTATAATGCAAAATAACATCAGATAAGAAAGAAATAAAAAAAAGTGTAAGGCTCTTGAATCTGATCATTTTAGTGAATAACTAATCCAAAGTTAGCTTAAATTAAAGCTATGTATGCAGATTTCTCAGGAGGTAAATAATGCACCTTAGACTTCAAAAATTCCAAACAACCAACATAGGCAGAGAGCAATGCAAATCAAGATAGCTAAACATTTCGCAAAATTCATATGTAGAACTCAGAATCAGAAACCTGGGCAGGCGTTATGGTTTTAAGCCGATTTAACTCGAATTTATATTAACCACAAAGAAGATACGGATTTCTATGGCTTAACAAGCAGCAAAGTTATAGCATCCTGTAGATAAAAACGACTCCAAAAAAAGGGAACAAAACGAGCAGCCCTGAATCTATTAAATCTTTCAACATATTAAAATATAGGTACGTATGAATAGATAGATACAAATCAGCAAGACTCACTTCTAAGCTTAGAACAATCCTAAAAATACACTTCGAAATTACAGCAAGTCTTACTTTGAAACTTTAGGTTAATACACGTTCGATTTTAAATGAAGACAAAAAATATGATATCAAAACGTCAAGAGGTTTAAGTTATGCTAGAAGAACAAAGGCTCTTATTTCCATCAGTGAACAAACATATCAACTAAAAAAGAATTGAGGATTGAAAAAGATTTTACCTTATGTTGAGCAGCAAACTAAAGCTTTGACGTCAAAATTTCAACTGCGAACTCGAACTCCAACTCGAAGAAGAAGCGAAAACAGAGAACGAAAGATTTTCGGATTGTCTTTGGACGTTTTTGATGATTTCCCAATGGTTGTTCCAGATTTTCTCCTGATTTCTGGATCTTTTTTTTTGTTCTTTTGCTGATTCCCCGGATTTCTGAATGTTGATCCCTGATTTTCGAATGAGGCAAAACACCTCTTATATAGGCAAACTTCGGACTTTCAAAAGTCCAGATTTGAAACTCAAAATTATTAAAACCCATAGTGTAATGCGAGGGGCGAGTGAAATCTTGAAAAGATCACCTTTATAGGCTCCTCAGACTTGAGACCTAAGAGCTCCTTCTGTTCTTGACTTTTCTTTTCGATGTAACAAGGGAAAAAAGGTGGGATTATTGACGGTTGTGGCAAAGAAAAGTGATGGAGGGGACTTGAAGTTGATATGAAGGGGCTATGATTGATAGAGGGTTAGGAGGATAAGGCGGAAACCCACCGGATATTGCATTTTTTCGACGGTCCGCAGGCAGCGGCGATTTGATGAAAGAGCAGTGAAGGGCATGGGGAAGATGAGCGTCTAGGGAAGATGAGGATTTTTGGGAAAGGAAAACGTCATTTTTTCTGAAAAAAGAAGAAGAAGAACATTGGGGTCTTTTCTCTATTGGGAAAAGATGAAAAAGTTTGGGGTTTAATTTGGACCGTCCGATCATTTGATCGGACGGCTGGTAAAAATAAAGAGTTTAAAAATAAATAATATATATATACATAAATAAAATAGTAAAAGGATGAATTAATTGAGGCCATTAGATTAGATTGTAAGGCTGAGATCGAATCTAAAGAAGCACAATCCATGTGCTCGCCTACGTGGCATACACGGATTGGCCGGTTTAATAAGATTTGGATTGCCAAATTTTCTCAAATTGAATTCGTTTAAATTATAACTACTTTCTTTATTAAATAGCCATAAGTGATAATTATTTTGCAAGATTAGCTTATTTGATAAAATTAATCACTCTTAAAATTAAATTAATACAAATTAGTAAATCATCAACTAACTAAGCTTTCTAATTTTAATAAAATGTACGAAAATATCTAATGCGACAAAAGGAATTATATTTGAACCAAAATAGATTCAATTCTTAAGAAGAACAACATTTATTTAAAAAATGAGAAAGTAAGTAGTAAGCTATATATAATATATTTAATCTTTATAAGAAATAACATTTATGAAATAAATTTATCAAGTCAAATAAATAATTAAAAATCTTTTTGTATTCCTATAAAAATTTCATAACATATATATTTTATTATTATTATTATAGTTAAATGTGGAGAGCCAAAATTGGGTGTCAACACTATTGAGAGCACTATATTTGTTTCAAATATTTTATTTTTCTTCATTTTGCAACAACTCTCTATTTTTGTTGATGATATTCATTTCATGGGCAAGTACGTCTATGTTGTTTTTAAGGGTAAAAAACAAGGTATATATTCAAGTTCGCAAGAATGTGCAAATTTGACCATTGCAGTTAGCGGTAGTTTATACCAAAAATACAAGAATTATGATGATATTGTGCAAGCTTTAGAAGATTGGAATATTCGAACAGATGGAGTGAAATTAAGCTACGAAACTACTGGGGAATCATGTTGTAATTATGTGCATGTGGATGAAAAGAAATTGTTAGCTAATGAACAATATGTACTTATGTTAGCAATGTTGTTTGTTGGAGTTGTTGTTCGAAAATCAATGAAAGATTAATTTGTTAAGGCAATTTTGTGGTGTTACTTTAATTTAAGATTGTATGTGTATTGGGATTGGACCTTATTTTTTGAATTTGTCCTGATATTTTGGATTGACTTTTATCTATTAATTTAGAATAATAAGTAATTTAAATAGAATAAATAAATTATGTTTCGTGATTATAAAGGAATGTTATTGTAGCGCGAATGGTTAAAGCTTAAACGATTAGTCCATAGGTCACGCTTTCGAGTCTAGGTCTTCTCTTTTTCTTCTCCTTAAAAATATCTTTTAATTTCAGATACTATCTCCTAAAAATAATCTCTCCATCTAGAGTTTAATCCCAACAAACATAGAGAAGGTATGAAGTACTTTCCTTTTAAGTTTTCAGCATCTCAAAATTTTTCTTTGATTTTTTAAAATTAACATGCAAATCTTCAATTCACTCTTCAATTTCATTTTTTCTTCATTTTGTATTGTATTGATAATCAATACCCATAAAAATTGACTAACTTCTTCTGATTATAGTGTTTTCCTCAATTCCTTTTGTAGTTTTATAGCCTAACTAATATATGCAAATGTAACATCTCGTAAAATAAAAGATCTAGAAAGAGCTAGAATTAGAAAGAGTGATTTTTGGAAATAATAAAAATTTGGCAAATTGGTTAAGCTAAGTTAAGTTTGGGTTTTTGGTCAACTTCAAACGACCATAACTCCTAGCTCAGGATGAGTTAGGTGTGTTTCCAGATATTGTAAAAAATGATCTTGGAATAATCTTTCCAACGCCGCCGAGTTTGAGCGATTTCGAGTTCGTATGAGTGAGTTATGCCCATTTAAAGTTGGGATATTCAAATAAGGAAAGTCCAATCCGGATTTTAGAAGGGCATTATGGTCTTTTTTGGTAATTAAGTTGGGGTCTAAACTGATTGGAATCAGTTTACGCTTTTGAGAAACAAGTTAGGGTTTTGAGAGAAGAGAAAAGAGGTGAAAGAGAAAAGTTCGTCGTTGTTGAAGGTTTAGCTCGTGGATTTCGTCAAGGAGTGATCCCTATGAGTTATGTGAGTCTTTCATAGCATTGGGTTCGTTCACCCACGCGCCAATCATGTTTATTTCAACGAAGTTTGTTCTAGAATGTTGAAAGTTGATGAATCTTGAATGGTGATCTTGAAATTGACCTTCGTTCTTGAGTTAGGTCGAGATTGAAGAGTTCCTTGAGGTTAAAATGTTGTTTCCTTGAGTTATTTGAGTTAGATTCTTGTATATACATGCTGGGTATTTGAATCTAAGGAGAAATTGAGAAGAATAGTCGAGTTTGAGTGAATTGGGACTGGAAAATGAAAGAAGGAAAAGGTCGGGCAAATCTGGTGCCCCAGGCCGCGTCACGAACCTACCCCACAGTTTTGAAAAATTCATCCTCGCGTCACGGAGCAGTCATGGACCGTTCTGCCTCAAAAAGTATTTTCGTGACCAAAATTTAAATACACCTCCACGTCGCAGACCCATCCTCAAACAATGATTTTTTAAAATCTTTTTGCATTTTAGCTAGCTAAAATCATTCCTAAAAATAATGAGATCTTTCCTATCACAAATCATAATCCTTGAATCACTAATTCAATTCAAGGAAAGTTAAGAGTCAAGTTAGGAGAAGTCAAGAGAAGTCAAGAATCAAGTTAAGAGAAGTTCATAAAGTTTTCCAAAAGTCTTTTACAAATGTTTTAACTTTGTTTTAAGACTTGAATTTTGAGTTGAGTAAAAAGTAAAGTTTGAAGTGCATTTCTTCAAAAGAGTATATCGGGACTATGTATTCCCAAAGAGTAAATGTTTTCATATTTAAACAAGAAAGGAAACTGAGATTTCCAAAGAGCCTTTAAGCTAGTTTTCAGTAAAGAGTAAGAGTAAAGTGCATTCTTCAAAGATTATACGGGAACTATGTATTCCCAAAGAGTTAAAATGTTTTCACATTTAAGCAAGAAGGGAACTGAGATTTCCAAGAGAGCTTTTAAGCTAAGTTTTTGAGTAATTATCTCAAACCAAAGAAAGAGTTTTGTTTTTACAAACATATGAGCTAAAGTATATTTTGGGAGTAGTATTGAGCACCGATATGGGGACGAACTTGAGTTCAGATAACTCACGTCTCTATAAACCATGTAGCCATCATGGGTAGTAAAGGATCATACTTTTTAGATGACTCCTTAAGATGATTTTTAGCATAGACTAGTGGATCCACTTAGTTAAGCGTTCTATATGATGGCAAAATATAGGACAGTTCTGGCAGCGTGGGCAAGACGTTGTATCACTACTTTGGCTCATAGTGGTGGTTGTCGAAATTCTCACAGAAACTATATTACTTTATTATATGAGTAAAGTTGAGTTTGTTATTGCATTTTCTTTAAAGAACTAAGTTGTTTTCTACTGTTTTACAAAGGCTTTCTATATGTTGCATGTGTTTTATTGCTTTATATTGAGTTAAGTTATTCAGGAGTTGAGTAAAGCCAAGGTAAGTGTTCCTTTCAGATCCTTTTCAAGCTTAAGTTGTGTTTAGCATTCCAACTCGCATACTCGTACATTCAATGCACTGATTCCAGTTGGCCTGCATCGTCTTATGATGCAGACGCAGGTAATCTGGATCAGCATCCAGTGCCTCGTTGATCCAGTTGAGCAATCAGAGTCAGTTGGTGAGCTTCCTAGTTTTCCGGAGGATCCTTTTATTGCTTTCAGTATTTTTGTTCATTAGGATGTCGTGGGTCTTGTCCCGATGTCCATCCCAGTTGTTTAGAGGCTTCATAGATAGAGTTAGTGATGTTAGTTCATGAGTCTTTACTTTTCCTTTTCAGTTAAGTTGAGACTTGAGTTGTCATTTTGGCAGTGAATGTTATTATAATACATTCTAAGTTATATTTTGAGCAATTCAGTTTACTTGTTTTAAAAGTATTTATCTTGAGTAAAGTGTTCCGCTGAGTAAGTAAGTCAGGCCAAGGGTTCGTTTGGGGCTAGCAATGCTTCTTGAGTGAAGGCTTGGGGTGTGACAAACTTGGTATCAGAGAACAGAGTCCAAGAGTCCTAGGGAGTCTATGAAGCCGTGTCTGTAGAGTCCTAGCTATCGGTGTGAAGCGCGTCAAATCTATAATTATGAAGCTGTAACATTTAGGAAATCCCTTCACTTCTTTCATACTCATTTCGTGCATTAGAGTTTTATCTCTAAAAAAGTTTCTTTCTAACTCATGCTTGTGCGTAATCGATTGTGAGTTGGACTGTTTTGAGAGTGCTTTCATGGGGCGTTTCTTTCCCTGTGAGCTAAGAGAAGCAAAGGGATGGTTGCCGACATGAGGAGAATGATAAGTTTATTCGTTGTTGGGTTGCCTCATCTGCCAAATAACGAAAGTAAGGAAGCCATGCTAATAGGTTACAGGGCATAGCAAGGTTGATGATCAATTTGCAACAAGTTGAGAAAAACCAGTTGAAGGATAGAGAAGAGTTTGAGCATAAGAGGGCTAGGGCATCAGGGAATGAATCTGGGCAGCAAAAGAGTAATGTGAACCAATCTTCTTTCCAACATAAGCAGAAACGACCTGCTCCATCATCTTCTAGTGCACCTGCACCAAGGAACAAATGTGAGTACAATAGTCAAAATTCTCATAACTTCAGAGCTAGACCTGCACATTCGCAAGGTAGTAAGGCACAAGGGGGGTACTAAAATCCTGCATGTGCAAAGTGTGGTAGGAGCCACTCAGGGGTGTGTCGTGATGGCTCCACTAGTTGCTTCAAGTGTGGCCAGAATGGTCATTTTATGAGAGAGTGTTTTAAGAACAAACATAGTAATGGTAATGGAGGCAATAGAGCCCAGTCTTCTTCAGTTGCTCCACCAGATAGAGTTGTATCTAGATGAGCTACTTCAAGGGCAGACGGAGAAGGAAACCATCTTTATGCTATCGCTAGTCGCCGAGAGCAAGATGATTCACCAGATGTTGTCACTGGTATGATCCAAGTCTTCATTTTAATGTTCTTCCTGAGCAACTTCTTGAGCCCTTCAGTGTTTCTACACCTGATGGTGAGTCAATTCTAGCAGAAAAAGTCTATTGTGATTGTTCCATTTTAGTCAATCACAAGAATACCATGGATGATTTAGTTGAGTTAGACATGGTAGATTTTGATGGCATTCTAGGTATGCATTGGCTTCATGCCTGTGATGCATCAATAGATTGTAGAACTCGAGTAGTCAAGTTCCAGTTTCCAGTGAACCAATTATAGAGTTGAAGAGCAGTTCAGTAGTGCCTAAGGGTCATTTTATTTCGTACCTTAAGACGAGAAAGTTAGTTCCATAGGGGTGTGTCTATCACTTAGTACGAGTTAATGACTCTAGTATTGAGATATCTCTTATTTAGTCAGTTCTAGTAATAAGAGAGTTTCCAAAAGTCTTTCCTGATGATCTTCCCGGAGTCCCTCCTAAGAGAGAATAGACTTCGGTATAAATACTATTCCTGATACTCATCATATCTCTATTCCGCCATATAGCATAACACCAACAGAGTTGAAAGAGTTAAAAGAGCAGTTGCAAGATCTCCTAGAGAAAGGTTTCATTAGACCAAGTGTCTCACCTTAGGGCGCTCTGGTCTTGTTTGTGAGGAAGAAAAATGGTTCCCTTAGGATGAGTATAGATTACCGTCAGTTGATGATATTTTCGATCAGCTTCAGGATGCTACCTGTTTCTCTAAGATAGACCTCAGATCTGGCTACTATCAGTTGAAAGTAAGGGAATGTGATATTCCCAAGACATCATTCAGGACTCGCTATGGTCATCATGAGTTTTTATTTATGTCCTTTGGTTTGACCAATACGCCTGCATCATTCATGAACCTTATGAATAGAGTTTTCAAACCTTATTTAGATATGTTTGTTATCGTCTTCATTGATGACATACTAATCTATTCGAGGAATGAGGAAGATCATGCTAGTCATCTTATAATAGTTCTCCAGACTCTAAGAGATAAAGAGTTGTATGCCAACTTCTCTAAGTGTGAGTTTTGGCTTGAAGTATGTGGCATTGTTAGGCCACATTGTGTCTAGAGATGGAATTAAAGTTGATAATCAAAAGATAGAGGCAATGCAGAATTGGCTTAGACCCACATCTCCAACTGATATTAGGAGTTTCTTGGGGTTGGCTGGATATTATAGAAGGTTTGTCGAGGGATTTTTTTTATCTATTTCATCTCATTTGACCAAGTTGACTCAGAAAACAATGAAGTTTCAATGAAAAGCTTTCGAGAATTGAAAAGGAGGTTGACTACTGCCCCAGTGTTGACCTTACCAGAAGGTACGCAAAACTTTGTTGTGTATTGTGATGCGTCTAGAGTTGGTTTAGGTTGGGTGCTAATGCAGAATGACAAATTTATAGCTTATGCCTCCAAACCGTTGAAAATCCATGAGAAGAATCGCCCAACCCATGACTTAGAGTTGGCTGTTGTAGTATATGCTTTGAAGATATGTGTTCACTGATCATAAGAGTCTTCAGTATGTGTTCACTCAGAAAGAGCTTAATCTCAGATAAAGGAGGTGGTTGGAATTACTCAAGGATTATGACATGAGTATTCTTTATCATCCAGGTAAGGCTAATGTTGTTGTTGATGCTTTAAGTAGGTTGTTTATGGGTAATACCACCCATGTTAAGGAAGAGAAGAGAGAGTTAACGAAAGATGTGCATAGGCTTGCAAGCTTAGGAGTCCGACTAATGGATTCCACAGAAGGAGGAGTAGTGGTGATGAATGGGGCTAAATCATCATTAGTGTCCAAAGTGAAAGAAAAGCAAGACCAAGATCCTATTTTGCTTGAATTGAAGGCAAATGTTCATAAGCAAAAAGTATTAGCTTTTGAACAAAGGGGAGATGGCGTATTGAGATAACAAGGTAGATTGTGTGTACCAATGGTGGATGGACTCCAAGAGAGGATCATGGAGGAAGCTCATAGCTCCAGATGTTCCATTCATTCGGGTTCCACAAAGATGTATCGTGATTTGAGAGAAGTTTATTGGTGGAGTAGGATGAAGAAGGGCATTGCAAAGTTTGTTGCTAAGTGTCTGAATTGCCAACAAGTTAAAGTGGAGCATTAAAGTCTCGGTGGTTTGGCTCAGAATATAGAACTTCTGGAATGGAAGTGGGAGATGATAAACATGGATTTCATCACAGGTTTTCTAAGGTCTCGTAGGCAGCATGATTCTATATGAGTGATTGTGGATCGAATAACCAAATAAGCCCATTTTTTGCCGGTAAAGACTACCCATTCAGCAGAAGATTATGCTAGGTTATATATTCAGGAGGTGGTAAGACTTCATTGAGTCCCTGTTTTGATTATATCAGATAGGGGTGCATAATTTACTTCACAGTTTCGAAAGTCATTACAGAAAGGCTTGGGTTCAAAGGTGAACTTGAGTACTGCTTTTCTTCCTCAGACATGTGGTCAAGCAGAGCGCACTATTTATACCTTAGAGGATATGTTGAGGGCTTGTGTGATTGATTTCAAAGGTAATTGCGATGGTCACCTACCTCTTATTGAGTTTGCTTACAGCAATAGTTACCACTCCAGGATCCAGATGGCTCCTTATGAGGCTCTTTATGGGAGAAGATGCAGATCTCCTATTAGATGGTTTGAAGTTGGTGAAGCTGGGTTGATAGGACCAAACTTAGTTAATCAAGCTATGGAGAAAGTGAAAGTGATTCAAGAAAGGTTGAAAATAGCGCAAAGTCATCAGAAATCCTACACTGATGTTAGGAGAAGGGAGTTGGAGTTCGAAGTAGATGATTGGGTTACTTGAAAGTTTCACCCATGAAGGGTGTTATGAGATTTGGTAAGAAAGGGAATATATTAGTCCTGATCGGATATCAAAAAGGTTTGGAAAGGTAGCTTATGAGTTAGAGCTACCGCAAGAGTTAACAGCAGTCCATCCGGTGTTCTACATCTCCATGTTGGAAAAGTGTATGGGCGATCCTTCATTGATCATACCAACTAAAGATATTAGTATCAAGGATAACTTATCTTATGAGGAAATTCCTTTTCAGATTCTAAATCGCCAAGTTCGCAAGTTGAGAATCAAAGATGTAGCATCAATCAAAGTTCTTTGGGGGAATCAGTTTGTTGAGGAAACTACTTGGAAAGCTGAGGAAGATATGAAGAAGAGATATCTACATCTCTTCAAATCCGGAGAAGTTCCAAATTAAGGTACTAATCCTTTTCTTGGCTTGTATTTATAAGACTAGCATGTTGTAATTGCATTGCTTGTTGGGTGTTTAAGCTGAATGTTAATGTTACACCCTTAGCCTACTAATAGTAATCTCATTCGAGGATGAATGTTCCCAAGGGGGAGATATTGTAACATCTCGCAAATTGAAAGAACTAGAATTATAAAGAGTGATTTTTGGAAATAACAAAAATCTAGAAAATTGGTTTAGTTAAGTTAGGTTTGAGTTTTTGGTCAACTTCAAACGACCATAAATACTAGCTCAGGATGAGTTAGGTATGTTTCCAGATATCGTAAAAAACAATCTTTCTAATGCCACCGAGTTTGCGTAATTCCGAGTTCGTATGAGTGAGTTATGCCCACTGGAAGTTGGGATGTTCAAATAAGAAAAGTCCAGTCCGGATTTTAGAAGGGCATTATAGTCTTTTCACCACCCAATTAATTAGTTTCATTTTTGGTAATTAAGTTGGGGTCTAAACTGATTGGATTCAGTTTACGCTTTTGAGAAACAAGTTAAAAGAGAAAAGAAGAGCTGAAAAGAGGAGAAAGAGCAAAGTTCGTCGTTCTTGAAGGTTTAGCTCGTGGATTTCGTCAAGGGGTGATCCGTATGAGGTATGTGAGTCTTTCATTGCGTTGGATTAGTTCACCCATGCGCCAATCATGTTTATTTCGGCGAAGTTTGTTCTAGAAAGTTGAAAGTTGATGAATCTTTAATGGTGATCTTGAAATTGACCTTCGTTCTTGAGTTAGGTTGAGATTGAGGAGTTCCTTGAGGTTAAAATGTTGTTTCCTTGAGTTGTTTGAGTTATATTCTTGTGTATACATGCTGGGTATTTGAATCTAAAGAAAAATTGAGAAGAATAGTCGAGTCTGGGTGAATTGGGACTGGAAAACGAAAGCAGGAAAAAGTCGGGTAAATCTGGTTCCCCAGGCCGCGTCGCGGACCTGCCCCATAGTTTCAAAAAATTCATCCTCGCGTCGCGGAGCAGTCACGATTTGTTCTGCCTCAAAAAGTATTTTCGTGACTAAAATTTAAATACACCTCCGCGTCACGGACCCATCCTCATACAATGATTTTTTTTTATCTTTCCCTATGTTTAGCTATTTAAAATCATTCCTAAACATCATGAGATCTTTCCTACCACAAATTATAATCCTTGAATCCACAATTCAATTCAAGAAAAGTTACGAGTCAAGTCAAGAGAAGTTAAGAGTCAAGTCAAGAGAAGTAAAGAGTCAAGTTTAAGAGAAGTTAATAAAGTTTTCCAAAAGTCTTTTACAAATGTTTTAACTTTGTTTAAGACTTGAGTTTTGAGTTGAATAAAGAGTAAAGTTTGAAGTGCATTTCTTCAAAAGAGTATATCGGGACTATGTATTCCCAAAGAGTAAATGTTTTCATATTTAAACAAGAAAGGAAACTGAGATTTCCAAAAGAGCATTTGAGCTAGTTTTCAGTAAAGAGTAAGAGTAAAGTGCATTCTTTCAAAGATTATACGGGAACTATGTATTCCCAAAGAGTTAAAATGTTTTCACATTTGAGAAAGAAGGGAAACTGAGATTTCGAAGAGAGCTTTTAAGCTAAGTTTTTGAGTAATTATCTCAAACCAAAGAAAGAGTTTTGTTTTTACAAACATATGAGCTAAAGTATATTTTGGGAGTAGTATTGAGCACCGATATGGGGACGAACTTGAGTTCAGATAACTCACGTCTCTATAAACCATGTAGCTATCATGGATAGTAAATGATCATACTTTTTAGATGGCTCCTTAAGGTGCTCTTTAGCATAGACTAGTGGATCCACTTAGTTAAGCGTTCTATATGACGGTAAAGTATCGGACAGTTCTGGCAGCGTGGGCAAGACGTTGTATCACTACTTAGGCTCATAGTAGTGGTTGTCGAAATTCTCACACAAACTATATTACTTTATTATATGAGTAAAGTTGAGTTTGTTATTGCATTTCTTTATAGAATTGAGTTGGTTTCTACTGTTTTAAAAAGCTTTCTCATATATTACATGTGTTTTATTGCTTTATATTGAGTTAAGTTATTCAGGAGTTGAGTAAAGCCAAGGTAAGTGTTTCTTTCAGATTCTTTTCAAGCTTAAGTTATGTTTAGCATTCCAACTCGCATACTCGTACATTCAATGTACTGATGCCAATTGGCCTGCATCTTATTA
>NW_006239080.1:88668-94879 GCF_000226075.1 Solanum tuberosum | reverse complement strand
GTTGGTGAGCCTCCTAGCTTTCCGGAGGATCCTTTTTATTGCTTTTAGTATTTTAGTTCATTAGGATGTCGTGGGTCTTGTCCCGATGTCCATTTTAGTTGTTTAGAGGCTTCATAGACAAGTTAATGATGTTAGTTCATGAGTCTTTACTTTTCCTTTTCAGTTAAGTTGTGACTTGAGTTGCCACTTTGTCAGTGAATGTTATTATAATACATTCTAAGTTATATTTTGAGCAGTTCAGTTTACTTGTTTTAAAATTATTTTTCTTGGGTAAATTCTTCCTCTGAGTAAGTAAGTCAGGCAAAGGGTTCGCTTGTGGCCACCAATGGTTCTTGAGTGCCGGCCATGTCCAGGGTGTAGGATCGGGGAGTGACAACAAATATTCAATTAACTCTTCTTTTCCATGTTTTTCCTCGATACGAATTGTATTGCTAAGTAGAAATGTTTAAAAATTGTCAAATCTAATATAGGGATTTTCCCTCCAATTATTTTATAATTTTATAACCAATTATCAGTAGAGGGTGCATCTGATGATAGATATAGGGTGAGAATGAGAAGTATACGAAGATGAAGGAGTTTGTGAAGTATTAAGATAACGCTACAGAGGAGAGAGAAGAAGAATGTTTAAGGTGATAGCATCTGGAAAGATTTTTGAGGGTATAATTGTCCTTTTACGGAATAATTAATTCTTATATCTACAATAATAGTATTTGAAAAGATCTTTGAGGGTATAATTATCCTTTTACATAATAATAATTAATTCTCATATTTTATTATAGATATTTTTGTATTTGTTCACATTTTACGTGGCCTTATATTTAACACAAAAATCAAAATATCTCTCTAGAAATTTCTACCAATGCTACAAATAAACTTTTAGGTTTCACATATTCTCTCACAAAGATATCATCTTCTTGCTTACCAAGTTGTTGTTTCGAGCTTGTTCGTGTAAGTTTTAATAAATCATTCTAACTTCTTTTTCATTTTTTTTAAATACTTTCTACCCTACAAAATAGATTAAATTTTTTGGCTTTTTTATTCTTATATATTCCGAGATCTATTTGTATTATCACTACATCATTAAGTATGTCATATTTTATCTTCAATTGATTTTTGATAAGTCTTAATTTTTTTCAATCAAGGTGTATATAAATATATATTTATGTAATAATGTATGAGGTTTTCATGTTTTTCATTGTTTCAACCTGATACGGAGATTGAGCTGGCTTCACCCTTGAATGAAAGATTGGATGACAACAACTCAAATAATCAAACAAATGCTATATAATTCTCTTTTTTTTTTTTTATGTTTATTTGATGTGGATTTTAAAGGATTTAAATTTGTAATGTTGGATATATTGTACACAAGATTGTATTACTTTAATTTGACATTAATTTTAACGAAGCTAATTAATATAAATTTATTTAATGAAATTTGATTTGTCTTAAATATGTTATTTAGTAGAATTATTTATTCATATTACTTTGAAGGCTTGATGTAATCCATATATATTATTAAAATGATAATAATGTTGTAAGACTCTACAAATTAAATTATGTAAAATATTAATTTCATATCACGATATATGAATCCACAATTTTTTAAAGAGATTGAGATCATTTGTGAAGGTATGAGACCATCACAAATTGAAACTAAAAAATTTCCACAAACAAAACAATCATTTTGTGGGGGATGTCGTGGAGGTTTATTAAAACCGCCACAAATATGCTTGTGGCAAGGGTAATTGTAGCGTATTTTTATATCACCACAATTCAATTTGTGGAATTCCTAAACCGTCACAAATTGAAAAAATAACCCTCATAAATTGAGATTTTTCTTGTAGTAAAAATATGGGAAATCACAATTAACAACATTTATTTCTCCATCATTTTTCACTTAGTTACAATTTTGGCTCTGATAACATGTTGTCACGTCCTTAATTTTTAACTAATCCCACATGTGACACTTGACAATTCGTTTACATTCTTACACCACTTTTTCATGATCTTGCGATGTCATATCATTTTAAGACACTAAAAATTTCTAAGAAAATGATAGAAGAACACAAGAGATTTACAAAAAAAAATTATATTGTAGAGAATTTGATTGATTTTTGTTTGATGTATTTACATATGATTGTCTCTTTATTTATACTACTCACATATGGTTAGTATGCAAATAATAATTATTGCACACAAATTTCTATATATTTACAAATAAGTCTTATTTCTTGAATAATCTACAAGTCTAAAATATTTCAAAATCTTCAATGTAAATCTATGATATTTTAGGATCTATCATGAGATCCTCACATTTCTTTAGAATCTTCCACAAGAGTTAATATTATTTCAGAAAATATATTTGGCAGGACAAAAAAATGGCACGACCTTACTTTTTCGGGGTAAGGGCGTAATTTCAAAGGGATGGGAAGGGTGTTAAGGTAAATTCATTTTTTTTGGTACCCAAAGTACTCTCTAAAGTAAACCACTTTGAAATCTATTAAACCACTACCTTTTGAAATTGAAACTAATTTGAAAAGTCTAAATCTATACTCTTATCTTTTCAAATCACACTGCCCGAAAATTTTCATTCTTCCGAATACTGTATTGAGATTTGAGAGCAATATATTTCTACTAAATTTTTGGTCTTTCTCCATTCTTCTTCATTTTAAAAGCCCTTTATTTTCTTTCATAATTTTTATTTGAAAAATTAAATCAACTGCAATACTCTATTGAGAGCACTATAATTGTTTCAAATTTTTGGTTTTTCTCCATTTTTCTTCATTTTGCAACAATTTTCTATTTTTGTTGATAATTTTCATTTCAAGGGCAAGTACGTCTATGTTGTTCTTAAGGGTAAAAAAAAAGGGTATATATTCAAGTTGGCAAGAATGTGCAAATTTGACCATTGAATTTAGCGGTAGTTTATATCGAAAAAAATTTAATATGGTGTTGTGCAAGCTTTAGAAGATTGGAATATTCGAACAGATGAAGTTAAATTAAGCTACGAAACTAGTGGGGAATCATGTTGTAATTCTTTGCATGTGGATGAAAAGAAATTGTTAGCTAATGAACAATATGTACTTATGTTAGTAATGTTGTTTGTTGGAGTTGTTGTTCGAAAATCAATGAAAGATTAATTTGTTAAGGCAATTTTATGGTGTTATTTTAATTAAGGATTGAATGTGTATTGGTATTGGACCTTATTTTTGAATTTGTCATGATATTTTTGATTGGACCTATCAACATAAGTACTTTTATTTACTAATTTAGAATAATAAGTAATTTAAATAGAATAAATAAATTATGTTTCGTGATTATAAACGAATGCTATTGCAACGCGAATGGTTAAAGCTTAAACGATTAGTCCATAGGTCACGTGTTCGAGTCTAGGTTAGGTCCTCCATTCAGAGTCTTCTCTTTTTCTTTTCCTTACAAACGTTATTCTCTTTTAATTCCAGCTACTATCTCCTAAAAATAATCTCTCCATCTAGAGCTTAAGCCCAGCAAACATAGAGAAGGTATGATGTACTTTTCCTTTTAAGTTTTCAGTATCCCAAAATTTTTCTTTGATTTTTTAAAATTGACATGCAAATCTTCAATTCACTTTTCAATTTCATTTTTTCTTCATTTTGTATTGTATTGTTCATCAATACCCATAAAAATTGACCAATTTCTTTCAATTATAGTGTTTTTCTCAATTCTTTTGTAGTTTTGTAGCCTAACTAATATCTGCAAATATTCAATTTTGTAACCAATTATCAGTAAAGGGTGCATCTGATGATAGATATAGGGTGAGAATGAGAAGTATACGAAGATGAAGGAGTTTGTGAAGTATTAAGAGAAAGGTACAGAGGATGAGATAGTAGAAGAATGCATAAGGTGATAGTATCTGGAAATATTTTTTAGGGTATAATTGCCCTTTTACGGAATAATTAATTCTTATATCTACAATAATAGTATTTTAAAAGATCTTTAAGGGTATAATTATCCTTTTACATAATAATAATAATTAATTCTCATATTTTATTATAGATATTTTTGTACTTGTTCACAGTTTACGTGGCCTTATATTTAACACAAAAATCAAAATATCTCTCTCTAGAAATTTCTACCAATGCTTTAAATAAACTTTTAGGTTTCACATTTTCTCTCACAAAAATATCATCTTCTTGCTTACCAAGTTGTTGTTTCGAGCTTGTTCGTGTAAGCTTTAATAAATCATTCTAACTTCTTGTTTTTCATTTTTTCTAAATACTTTCTACCCTACAAAATAGATTAAAATTTCTGGCTTTTTTATTCTTATATAGTCCAAGATCTATTTGTATTATCACTACATCATTAAGTCCGTCATATTTTTATCTTTAATTGATTTTTGATAAGTCTTAATTTTTTTTCAATCAAGGTGTATATAAATATATATTTATCTAATAATATATGAGGTTTTCATGCTTTTCATTGTTTCAACCTGATACAAAGATTGAACTTGTTTCACCCTTGAATGAAAGATTGAATGACAACAACTCAAATAATCAAACAAATGCTATAGAATTCTTTTTTTATGTTTATTTGATGTGGATTTGAAAGGATTTAAATTTGTAATGTTGAATTTATTCTACACAAGATTGTATTACTTTAATTTGATATTAATTTAAACGAAGCTAATTAATATAAATTTATTTAATGAAATTTGATTTGTCTTAAATATGTTATTTAGTATAATTATTTATTCAAATTACTTTGAAGGCTTGGTGTAATCCATAGTTATTATTAAAATGATAATGATGTTTTAAGACTCTTCAAATTAAATTATGTAAAATATTAATTTCATATCACGATATTTTGAATCCACAAAAATTTATTTTTTAAGATATTTAGGTCATATATGAAGGTATCTAACTATCACAAATTGAAATTAAAAAACTTCCACAAACAAAACAATCATTTTTTGGAGGACGTCGTAAATATGATTGTGGCAAGGGTAATTGTAGCGTATTCTTAAATCACCACAATTCAATTTGTGGAGTCCCTAAACCGCCATAAATTGAAAAAATAACCCTCATAAATTGAGATTTTTCTTGTAGTAAAAATATGGGGCATCACAATTAGCAATATTTATTTCTCCATCATTTTTCATTTCCTTAGTTAAAATTTTGGCTCTAATACCATGTTGTCACGTCCTTAATTTTTAACCAAGTGCACATGTGACACTTGACAACTCGTTCACGTTCTTACACCACTTTTTCATGATCTTGCGATGTCATATCAATTTAAGACACCAGAAATTTCTAAGAAAATGATGGAAGAACACAAAAGATTTATAAAAAAATTTGTATTGTAGAGAACTTGATTGATTTTTTTTAATGTCTTTACATATGAATGTCCCTTTATTTATATGTCACGCCCCAAGCCTACACCATGGACGGGTCTGGCATTCGAGAAATATTGCTAGCCCCTAGGGAACCCTTGGCCTGGCTTACTTACTCAGCGGAAGCCTTTAAGCATTAAGAAAATGATTCATATGCTAAATAATTCAACTGTCTCAAACTGAACTCATAATGTTTTAAAAATAAACATTTAACTTAGCCATAATGGCAACTCAAATCTAAACATAAGCCAATAACAAAATGATGACGAATGAGCTTACATCTGACCGACTATCTATGAAGCCTCTAAAACAACTGAGTTGGATGTCAGGACAGTCCCACGACATCCTAATGAACTAAAATGATAAAGTTATAAAAAAGGGGGGGGGGGAGGGATCCTCCGGAATGCAAGGAGGCTCACCAACAACTCTGAAGTTCAATTGTATCAACGATGCGCTGGATGTTGATCCTGGTTCCCTGCGTCTGCATCATAAGACGATGCAGGCCAACTGGCATCAGTACATTGAATGTACGAGTATGCGAGTTGGAATGCTAAACACAACTTAAGCTTGAAAAGAATCTGAAAAGAACTGAAGAACTGACCTGGCTCAACTCAACCCAACATAACTGAATTTATTTCAATATAAAGCAGTTTAAAAACAAGTGCAATATAAAGAAAAAAACTGTTGAAAACATGTTGTCAATTATGTGTATGCAAAGATACATATAACTCTGAGATGTATGTAAAAATACAAATAAACTGATATATATAAAAATACAAAATACTGTTGTGGGAATTTCTCTAATCGACAACCATCACTTAAGAGCTATAGTGATGATACAAC
>NW_006239080.1:60165-88269 GCF_000226075.1 Solanum tuberosum | reverse complement strand
TTAACTGATTCTTGAATTGAATTATGGATTCAAGGATTGTGACTTGTGATTGGAAAGATCTCATGATGTTTAGGAATGATTTAAACTAGCTAATCATGAGAAAATGATCAAGAATCGATTCTGGGGAACTGCTTCGCAACGCGGAGGTTATTTAAAATCTTAGGTCACGAATTAACTTTTGAGGCAGAACGGTCCATGACTGCTCTGCTCCGCGAGGATGAATTTTTCAAAACTCTGGGGTGGGTCCGCGACGCAGCCTGGGCACCAGATTTTGCCTCACTTTTTCCTTCTTTGTTTTTCCAACCCCAATACGCCTAAACTTGACTATTTTCCTCAAATTCTCTTAGATTTAGATACCCAACGTTTGTACCCATGAACCTAACTCAAAGCAACTCTAAAACTCGATGTAAAGATCTCAAGAACTTCTCAATTCAGCTCAATTCAAGAACAAAAAACAAATTCAAGAACACCATTCAAGATTTCATCAAACCTTCAACTTTCTAGAACTAACTTCACTGAAATAAACATGCTTGGCGCGTGGGTGAACGAACTCAACGCTATGAAAGACTCACATACCTTGTAGGGATCACCCCCGACGAAATCCATAAGCTAATCTCGACGAATCTTGAACGTTCTTCTCCTTCTCCTCTTTTCTCTTTTCTCCAAGCCTTAGCATGAAAATCACTTTTCTAAAACTGACTAAAATCTGACTTTACCCAATTAAACTCCTAAAAACGAATTAGAACAATTAGGTAAGGGAAAGAATAAATTACCCTTATAAAATCCGGATTAGACATTTCCTTATTTGAACAGCCCAACTTCCAATGGGCGTATCTCACTCATTCAAACTCGGAATCGCGCAACCTCAGCGGAGTTGGAAAGATCATTCCAAGATATTTCCTACCATATCTGGAAGTACCTCTAACTCATCTTGAGCTAGAAGTTATGGTCGTTTGAAGTTGACCAAAAATCAACTTTTTCCTAACTTGAACAAATTTCCAGATTTCCATTATTTCCAAAAATGACTATTTCCAGTTCTTAGCTTCTTCCTAGCTATTTCAAATTACGAGATGTTACATTATACTACTCACATAGAGTTAGTATGCAAATAATAATTAATGCACACACATTTCTATAAATTTACAATTAAGTCTTATTTCTTGATTACTCTACAAGTCTAAAATATTTCAAAGATTTTCCATGTAAATCTATGATATTTTATAATCTATAATGAGATCCTCACATTTATATAGAATCTTCAACAAGTGTTAATATTATTTCGGAAAACATATTTGGCAGGACAAAAAAATGGCACGACTAGCACGACCTTACTTTTTCCGGGTACGGTCGTAATTTCAGAGGGATGGAAAGGGTGTTAATGTAAATTCATCTTTGAAATCTATTAAACCACTACCTTTTGAAATTGAAACCACTTTTGAAAAGTCTAAACCTATACTCTTTTCTTTTCAAATCACACTGCCCGAAAAAGTTCTATTCTTCCCAATACTGTATTGAGATTTGAGAGCATTATATTTCTACCAAATTTTTGGTCTTTCTCCATTCTTCTTCATTTTAAAAGCCCTATATTTTCGTTCATAATTTTCATTTGAAAAATTAAATGAACTGCAATACACTATTGAGAGCACTATATTTATGCCAAATATTTTATTTTCCTCATTTTTCTTCATTTTGCAACAACTCTCTATTTTTGTTGATAATTTTCATTTCATGGGCAAGTACGTCTATGTTGTTTTTAAGGATAAAAACAAGGTATATATTCAAGTTCGCAAGAATGTGCAAATTTGACCATTGTAGTTAGCGGTAGTTTATACCAAAAATACAAGAATTATGATGATGTTGTGCAAGCTTTAGAAGATTGGAATATTCTAACATATGGAGTGAAATTAAGCTACGAAACTACTGGGGAATCATGTTGTAATTATGTGCATGTGGATAAAAATAAATTGTTAGCTAATAAACAATATGTACTTATGTTAGCAATGTTTTTTGTTGGAGTTTTTGTTGGAAAATCAATGAAAGATTAATTTGTTAAGGCAATTTTGTGGTGTTATTTTAATTTAGGATTGTATGTGTATTGAGATTGGGACTTATTTTTTAGATTTGTCCTGATATTTTGGATTGGGCCTGTCAATATAAGTACTTTTATTTACTAATTTAGAATAATAAGTAACGATTAGTCCATAGGTCATGAGTTCAAGTCTAGGTTAGGTTCCCCCATTTTAGTTATTTTTAAAAAAAATTACACTCTTTGTAGGTGTTGGGATTTCAAACATCATATTTTGATGAACTTCAAAAAATTTCTGATCACACAACTATAGTTTTTCAAACGTGTGGTCTTCCTATTTCATTTTAACAAACAATCCACTATAACACATAATTGTTGAATAAGTAATAAGAAAGAAAGTGAAAGTAGAATAAAATTAGTTCATAATTAAGAAACAAGAACAAAATGGAAACAAAAAATGCTATGCACATAAATGCACATAATTACAAAGTCAAATAAAGGATGTAACACAAAAATATTGTTTAAGAATTGTTTGAAATCTATGTTGATACTGCCTTGTTATCGCTCTTTGTTTTTGCGTTACTTTCATTTTGCCAAATTCTTTACCCCTTGTCGGTTATATTAACCGCCTAAGTATATCGAGATTGAACCAAAAGCATATGTTGCAGCGCCGTGTCCTCCTTTCAAAGTTTTGTCAATTAATTCTAGTGCAACATATGAATTTTTATTTCTAAAAAAGTTAAACTGAAAAAATAAATAAATTAAACACTCGAATACATAAGAAAAAAATTAAAATAAATTATTACCATGACTTTCCGATACAAGGCTTCTTTATTTCCACAGTCTACGCATTTTTCCATGAAAGTGTTGAATGATATGTTCCTCACATCCTTTATGCGTATGAACGGATTAATATGAAATGCTTCAATAGATATGAGAAGGCTGTGTTAAAATCACCCCAAGGTTTCACTGTTACATTGGATGAAGTTATTGATCAATCAACTCGCGGAGCAAGAGAGGTCAATTCGACAGATGGATGGTCGGAGGATAGGAGGGGATGCCAAAGATCTCTGCAGCTATAGGTCGGTGTAGCAGGGCCTTTGGTACAAGCTCAATGGTGATAAGGACGCTAGGTAAGGTCTTTTGTTTCTTATTTGAACTTTTATTTTCCTTTTGCTTTTTTAGTTTAGTTTTATGTGTTTTACACATATTGCCTAAGTGCATGGGTGAACATTGTAAATGGTTTTTGATTGTAACGACATGTTTTCGTCGTTATGAAAAAGGCAATGGGAAAAAATTTAGGCAGAAAACTTTTGAGTAGTCACTTTCTAGCCTGGTCCAGATTTGGACAAAATCCAAGTCAGGTAAGTTCTAGGGAAATATGGTAATGAATGGGAGATTTAATTATAAATTTGATCACATGAGTGGATAGCCGAGACGTTAAGGAGCTCGTATGGCTTTACGAAATCAAATTTAGGCGAGTAAAACTTCCGAAACTGATCTTGGCGTGAAAAGGTAATTTTTAAACGTCAAGGGTTGAAGGTGTGTTGCAAAATGGGAGCTTGGAACTCAAATTCTGACCTTTTGTCTCTCTGCAGGCCGCTATAGCGGGGTTAGTCCCGCCAGAGCGGGGCCGCTGTAGCAGGATATAGTCGCGACTTAAATCGGGTAAAAACCCCAAAAATGTTATTTTCTGCAAACGTTCGTCTTTGAAAGTTGAGAAACGACCCAGGGCAAGTTCTTGATATTTTTCCACCTCTTCTAGCACTAAATGTAAGGTTTTTACTTCCCTAATCCATTTTTCGATACGTAGAACTAGATTCTTAAGTAATTATCCTTGGGGGAGAGTTTATACCTGTAATTAATGGCAGAAAACCCTAAGTTAGGTATTGGAATCTTGGGTTTGGCCTAGGGTTGATAATGTTGATTGTAATCTGGGTAATTAGGCCTCATTTATTGATCGTTGCGTTATCTGATTGATTTTAGACCACAAATAAGCAAAAAGAATCTGAAAAGGAGGATTCAAGCTTGATTTCAAGGTAGGTGATGGTTTGATTTCATGTTTGTGTGATATATGGCGGTAATTGCTTCATTGTATGCATGCATGTATGTGAATGAGACAATGTAGATCAAACCTAATGAAAATGAGTATGAATGAACAATTGCATGCCATGAACCTACTACTTGATTGTGTGATTATGAGTATTGTTCATTATGGGTGTGATTATGAATGTGGTTGTGCTGATTGGACCAGATGTCACGTTCTGACATATATATTGGATCGAGTGTCACGTTCTGACACATATATTAAATTGAGTGTCACGTTCTGACACATATATTGAATCAGGTGTCACGTTGTGACACATATATTGGATCGAGTGTCACGTTTCGACACACTAGCAGCTTGGGTGTGGATTTCATGAAAGGACCATTGTGATTATTACATCTATGTGTATTGATGTTGATATTGGGAACTGTATGTTGCTCCTGAATTAATAACTGCATTATGTATTTTGTATATGTCGTGTTTACTATGTCATGACTGTTGTATATGTTTCGCTTACTGGAATAGCCGTGTGGTCCAACCAGTACACTGTGGTTGTGTACTAATACTGCACTTGCTCGTTCTTTGTTGAGTACAAGGTATCTTCAGGCGGCTACGGATAGACTTCAGCTAGGAGATCAGTGATTGAGATCATATTCAAAGGTGAGCCAATTCTTTCAAGCTACCATGGATCCTTCATTTTGTTTAGTCCATTACATGTTTTAGTAGTTGCTTATGTTTGGTTGGGGTTGTACCCCTTTTCTTAGAATTGTTGCACTTTAGATATTTTGGTACAATGACTTTCAAGTTCTAGGGGTAGAACTTCTGCAATAGTTTGGTAGCTGTTTTGGTTAAACTTCCAGATTTTATGGGAACTTTGTATTTCTTTAGTCATTTAAACCTGCTTCCGTATCTTTAAATGTTCTAGTTCTCGCTACTTTGTTTAGTTGGGTTGTAGTAATGGTTCTCCCACCAAAGGGTTAGTGTGGGTGCCAATCACGACGGTCTGAGTCGTGACAAATTTGGTATCAGAGCACTAGGTTAGTTGATCTCATTGTACCAAAATGAGTCTAGTAGAGTCTTGCGAAACGGTACATAGACGTATGTACTTTTCTTCGAGAGGCTATAAGACTTTAGGAAAACTCATTTTTTTCTTTTTCCGTGCTATTACTTAAATTCAATTGGTATCTAGGCGATACCAATTGGTATCTAGGCGATACCAATTGGTATCTTTCCTCCTTCACTCTATGGTCAGAACTAGAGCAACATAAGTGGTAACTCCAACACTAGCAAGAGAGGATGCGTCCTTTCAAATAAGAATGTTTCCCCGATTCAATGTGGGCATGTAATGACTAGTGACAAACATGAGGTTTTTATTATGTTCTTAAGGTTGAAACTTTCATGCTTCATGGGTATTGAATCTGAAGATTCTTATGATTTTCTTGTTGATTGTAATGAGTTAGTTCATAAGATAGATAAAGTAAAGTGATTTGGTGTTGAGTTTATGATTTACCAGTTCAAGGGAGACGCCAAAATGTGGTGGTGGTCTCATTTTGAGTGCCGACTAGTAAATGCACTACTCATAACTTGCGAAACATTTTATAGCTTTCTTTATGGAGAAGTATATACCCTGAACTTTGAGGGATATGAGGAGAGAAGAGTTCTTAAATATCGAGTAACATAATATATTTGTTGCAGCCTATAAGGACAAATTTTGTGTTTTATCCAATTATGGTACTCCATTTTGCATCAGTCAAAAAGAGCAAATTCATCGCTTTGTGAAGGGATTAAGGCGAGATTTGCAGATTCAACCTTATACGTGACAACATTCATGAACTTTTGTAAAGGACAGCTAGATAATGAACACCATTACTTTGGAAAATGCATTTAGTATTATTGTCATAACAAGTATGGGTTGCTTAGTAATTGATGAAATTATGTTATGACAATCAAGGTTAGAATCTCTACTACGATTTCCTAAATTGACTGTATATCAAAGAGGGTCATGATACGACTACTCCAATAGCATCGATTCTTACTTAGTTAAGTTATTAAGTGTGTTACAACTGTGGAGAACCTGGATATATGAGGAGAGATTGTCCCCATCTGTGCCTGTCTGAACCAGTGCCGCAGCAGACCAGAGCAGTGGTACTAGCGGGCAACAGTAGTAATGGCAGCGCACATCCATAAGGTGGGCGAGGAGGGAATCAGCGAGGGCGTAGAGGTCGGGAAAATGATAATGCAGGTAAGGGGAAGTGCATTCAGACAAGGAGGTTGCCCGTCAAGATGATAGGGCACAGTTTTATGCCTTTCTGGGCAAGACCGAGGCTGAAGTGTGTGATGCAGTGATCACCGGTACTATTTTTATCTGTGACCGAATGGCTACTATTTTGTTTGATCCAGGTTCTACTTGTTCATATGTGTCAGTTCAGTTTGCCTTGGGATTTGATGTGGTTTGTGATGTGCTTGATGCCCCCATCTATGTTTCTACCCCAGTTGGAGGGTCTGTCATAGTCACTAATGTCTATCGTGTTTGTGCTATACTATTTATGGGTTTTCAGACTTGGGATAAATTGGTTATTCTGGATATGACTAACTTTGACATAATCTTAGGCATGACTTGGTTGTCCCCCTATTATACTATGCTTAATTGTAGTACTAATCGGTAACTCTAGAGATCCCAAGTAGGGAAATGTTAGAGTGGGAAGGGGTGTACAAGCCTAAGCCAGCTAAGGTCATATCTTTTGTGCGGGCTAGGAAACTGGTGGGGCAGGGGTGTTTGGAGTATTTGGCTCACATTCGGGATGTTGATGTTGATATTGAGTTTCCCTCTATTGAGTCTATTCATGTAGTGTCTTCATTCAAGGAAATGTTTCCTACCGATTTGCCTGGTATGCCTCCGTATAGAGATATAGATTTTTGCATTGACTTGGAACCTGGCACTCGCCCCATGTCCATTCCTCCTTATCGTATGGCTCCGGTAGAATTGAGATACTTTAAATCTCAAATCCAGGAGCTTCTTAATAAAGGTTTCATCCATCCTAGTGCTTTCCCGTGGGGTGCTCCTGTCTTGTTTGTTAAGAAAAAGGATGGTAGTATGAGGACTAGTGATTTTATCTTAAGCAATAAATGAGTGGATTGATACCGGAATGAAAAGCTTATGGATAAAGAAAGTCCCATTAAGTATACTTGGGTGAAGGCAATTGAAGATTTTAATAAGTAAGTGAGTAAAAATTGGGTTAGTCCTTTGAATTTGATGGGTATACCTGAGTTTGAGGTGTCATGTCGATGAAAAGGATGACTTTGTAGTGATAGCCAGGGCTAACTGAGCATAATGGTAATAAGAGTTCATGATGGATTGTGATGGGATGCAATTATATAATAAGATTGTTGGTTAAGTGAATTTTGTATCGTAATTACGACTTGCAAATATCTAAGGTTGTGATTTTCTAATATTGGGTGAGTAACGTGGTTGTATAGAAAGTTTTAAGAGATGGTGAGACACCACTCGAATAGAATTTAAAAGAGCTAGAGTAGAAAAAATAGTGGGATGTAGTACAACCTTTAGAGAGAGACGAGAGCAAGAATATTTTATTTGATTGCAAAGGCTAAAGAGGTATCTTCAGAGGGGTAGAAAATTGGGTTTAGAGACACGTGTTTTCATTTGTTTTGTTGTGGCTATGGTAATAGTGTCACGGGTCCATCAAATTGGTTAAAATCTATTGGAAATGACTTGAGAAAGGAGTGTACGAACATTAGCTCGAGTGTGATTGAGTGCTTTGTTTTTGTTTTTGAGTTTAGTAATAAGTACGATTGAATTTTTAGCACAAGATATTGTAAGATCGATGGAGAGGCAATCAATGATAAGCGAAGATCCATGAATTCATAAAAATCTTCAAGGTATATAATGTTGATAGTAAAGGGGATTGTGTTATACAGTTGAATTTACAATTCAAATTTTTCATTGTAAGTCTACATTCATGGTGATATATTTTGTCAAGGTATGAAATTGTAAGGTGAGAAATGATCAATTGTATCAGGTATTAAGCCTTTGAAAAGACTTATACCTGGTTTGAGTCGTAAAGTTTATTACTTTTGATTGTTAAAATATCTAAGAAAGGCTTTCATTTAAAAGTGTTGGTTTAAAGTAAGGTAAAATGGTCGGAGTGTTCATGATGGTTGTTGGTATTGAGAGTGTGGGGTTCAGTGGAATGAGGTGAAGAGTATGTGGAGTCAACTGAATGGAAATGACTGGTATCGACTCTTCAGAGGAAAACCTTTAATGTTATTCCGTAAAATTCTTATGTGACCATCTATTTCATTTTGTTCATGGTGGTGAGTATGATCACTAGCTATGCTTACGTGTACTTTCACTTTTCTGGGTGGATCCGTAGTGGTGGATCAGGTGTATCGATCCTGTAATCTATTTCATTTGATGTTGTCTTGGAGTTGTTAAAGTATTTCAATGGTTCTACATGTACCATCTTGCTTATGAGAATTTATAGAAGAGCTAACATGCATATTTATGGTTGTCCGAAAATATTAATATTCATCTAGTCGTCGAGGTCATGTATCAATTATGTGTGGTTGAAAGTAGGGATCATTGGGTCCAATTCTATTGTTCTTAAGGGTAATCTACAATTACAATTACTAATCTAGCATTTCGATAGTGTTGTTAGAGGGTTTGTATGCTTGGACATATCACTCGAGATGTGGTGTCTGGATTTTTTCTTCTTTAGTTAATTAAGTCTAATTCTCACTTAATGAGTACCTCATGTATAAAGATCAAATTTTTATAACTTAAGCTGGTGGGAAGTTCATATTGTGAGAAGAAAATATTGATAAGATCTATGATGGTTTGTGCATTATGAAGGGTGTGATGAGGTTTGGTAAGCGAGGTGAGCTTAGTCCGAGGTATATTAGGTCATTTGAAGTTCTTAAGCGTGTGGGAAAGGTGTCATATGAATTGGCTTTGCCCTAGGGTTATCGGGAGTGCACCGGTATTTCATGGGTTTATGTTGAAGAAATATCATGATGATGGCAACTACATTATTCATTGGGATTCGATCTTGCTTAATGAGAATCTGTCTTATGAGAAGAATCCTATAGCCATTCTAGATAGGGAAGTTCGCAAGTTAAGGTCAAAGGATATTACATCTATCAAAATACAATGGAAGCATCGTCAGATTGAGGAAGCTACTTAGGAAACCAAAAAAGACATGCGAGACAAGTATCTCTAGTTGTTTGACGATTTAAGTACTACTCTATTCTTAACTTAGCCAAGTTTTTCCTAGTTATCACTCAGGGATGAGTGATGGGTAAATTGATATCTATTGTAACGATCTGTTTCCGTCCTTATGGAAAATCCAATGGGGAAAGAATTTGGGCCAGAAAACTTTTGAGTAGTGACTTGGAAATTTCTAGCCTAGTCCAGATTTGGACGAAATCTGAGTCAGGTAAGGTCTAGGGAAATCTGGTAATGAATGGGAGATTTAATTATGAATTTGATCACATGAGTGGATAGCCGAGATGTTAAGGAGCTCGTATGGCTCTACGGAATCGAATTTGGGTGGGTAGAACTCCCGAAATTGATCCTGGCATGAAATGGTAGTTTTTAAACTTCAAGGGTTGAAGGTTTGTTGTGAAATGAGAGCTTGGAACTCGAATTCCGACCTTCTGTCTCCGTGCAGGCCACTGTAGCGGGGTTATTCCCTCCAGAGCGGGGCCGTTGTACCGCGATGGGTCATGATGTAGCGGGATAGTCGCGACTTAAATAGGATAAAAACCTCAAAAATGTTATTTTCTGCAAAAGTTCATCTTTGAGAGATGATAAATGACCCAGGGCAAGTTCTTAACAGTTTTCCACCTCTTCTAGCACTAAAGGTAAGGTTTTTACTCCCCTAATCAATTTTTTGATCCGTAGAACTTAGATTCTTGAGTAATGATCCTTAGGGGAGGGTTTTGACCTATAATTAATGGTGGAAAAAGCCCTAAGTTGGGTATTCGAATCTTGGGTTTGGCCTAGGGTTTATAATATCAATTGTAATCCGGGTAATTAGGCCTCGTTTATTGATCTTTATGTTATCTGATTGATTTTAGACCACGAACAAGCGGAAAGAATCTAGATAGGGAAGGCTCAAGTGTCTTAGGAGGATTCAAGCTTGGTTTCGAGGTAGGTGATGGTTTGATTTCCTATTTGTATGATATATGTCGGTAATTGCTTCATTGTATGCATGCATATATGTGAATGAGACAATGTAGATCAAACCTAATGAAAATGTGATTATGAATGAACAACTACATGTCATGAACCTAATACTTGATTGTATGATTATGAGTAATGTTCATTATGGGTGTGATTGTGATTGTGGTTGTGCTGATTGGACTGGGTGTCATATTCCGACACATATATTAGATCAGGTGTCATGTTCCGATTCACGTTCTGACATATATATTGGATCGAGTGTCACGTTCTGACACATATATTAAATTGAGTGTCACGTTCTGACACATATATTGAATCAGGTGTCACGTTGTGACACATATATTGGATCGAGTGTCACGTTTCGACACACTAGCAGCTTGGGTGTGGATTTCATGAAAGGACCATTGTGATTATTACATCCATGTGTATTGATGTTGATATTGGGAACTGTATGTCGCTCCTGAATTGATAACTGCATTATGTATTATGTATATGTCATGTTTACTATGTTGTGACTGTTGTATGTGTTTAGCTTACTGGAATAGCCGTGTGATCCTATCAGCACACTGTGGTTGTGTACTGATACTGCACTTGCTCGTTCTTTGTTGAGTACAAGGCATCTTCAGGCGGCTACGGATAGACCTCAACTAGGAGATCAGTGATCAAGATCGGATTCAAGGGTGAGCCAGTTCTTTCAGACTGCCATTGATCCTTCATTTTGTTTAGTCCATTCTCTTCGGACTTGGACATGTTTTAGTAGTTACTTATGTTTGGTTGGGGTTGTACCCCTTTTTTAGAATTGTTGCAGTTTAGATGTTTTGGTACAATGGCTTTCAGGTTCTAGGGGTTGAACTTCCACAATAGTTTGATAGTTGTTTTGGTTAAACTTCTGGAGTTTATGGGAACTCCGTATTTCTTTAGTCATTTAAACCTGCTTCTGTATCTTTAAATGTTCTAGTTCTCGCTACTTTGTTTAGTTAGGTTGTAGTAATGGTTCTCCCATCGGAGGGTTAGTGTGGGTGTCAATCACGACGGTCTGGGTCGTGACATTGATTTACTAGTGAAAACCATTTTGACTTGCTAGACTAGGGTATTATTACATTTACAATTAAATATGAAACATAGATCAATATGAAAGCAAACAATGAGGAAACTAACTACTTAAAAAATTAAGCCACCAAAAACTGCAAAAATCTAACTAGCCTAAATAATGTTAGCACTTAGCCACCATAAAACTTTATAATTACTACATCAGTACTACAATCGTAACAATGCTCATCTACCTCATCTTCATCACTATCTAAAACATTTTTGCGAAGGGTAAATGGATGCTTAATTATCCAGCAAGGACTGGGGTTTTCAATAAATAAACGACTCCAAACCCACGTTACGCTTAACAACTGTCGAAGACGATCTCGACAATGCCTTGTTAGTCTTCATTTTTGCGGCGTTAGTTTCATATTACCAATAGTGTTTATCCCATCTCGCCTATATTCACTGCCTAAGAAGATTGAGAATATGGCCAAAGCGTATGTTGCAGCAGTGTGACCTTCTTTTGATGCTTTCTTCAGTAATGGTAGTGCACCATCTGAACCTTCATAGGTGAAAAACATCTTCTGAAAATACAAACAAATATAGTTAGTTTAGAACACCTTCAAGGAAGAGAATACATACGAAAATAATTTAAAATAAATTATTACCATGTCTTTTCTATACATGACTTCTGTATTTCCACAATCTATGCACACGTTCATAAAAGAATCGTATGTTTTGGATGTTTCAGAGGTTCGGTGCATCAATATATTAAGCGGAACATCGTCCAGCGAGAGCTTCCTATATACCCACCGTTCACCTCCTATTTCATTAAAAAGCTTGTAATTGAAAAATCTATATGTTTGTAAACATGAATGTAAACAATTATTTTAAATTAAAAATTTACATACCTCAGTCTTAGATTTATTAAATCTTTGCATGAGGCTGAAGCCATCCTTTCTACAATTTCATCAAGCAACCTCTTTCAAACGAAGAACGTATCCTCTTCATTTCCTTAATTGAATGATGATTTTCATATTCTAAGATGTTACAATGCAAAGTGGTGATGTTTGCCAAAATACATTTATAAATAGGGAAAAATAACATTTTCATGAAAAATATTTAAAACGTTAAAATAACACTTGAGTGTTTGTCTTCCCCAAGTATGAATCTTGAGGATAAAGTTTTGCAACATTTCCCAAAATATTGAGTGTTACCACTCTCAAATAGTTCGTCTTTTTTTTTCGTAACAATATTTACCACAACGGAATTTTACCTACTTGTGTGAACTTTTGAGATCATTACAAATTTCATAAATAAAAATGTATTAACAACAACGCATGTGTCTCATAGATGTTATATTTACAAAAGTTATCTTAACTTTTATGTGGTTTCTTTTTATATTTAAAAAAAATATTTGTCCTAATGAGACCAATGTTCTCGTTTAAATATTACGGTTACTTTGTAACTTTGATGTTAAGAATATAAAATTTCAAATATTGTTATCCATATATAATTAACCATTCTTGAACAAAATCCACTTAAAAATCTATATATCCCATGTAGGATTGATTACTTGCTACATGAATATTCAGATAAATTCTACCACCACCCCGACAACCTCTACCACCTTACCTATGAAACTCATTGTTAAAAATTGTGATTAATTTAAATTGTCTTCAAGCTACCTAAAATACAACTTATTTTATTCAAATAAAGAAATAGTCATATTGTAATTCTACATAAGGAATAATTAAGTCACCTAGAAGATTCTAGAATTCAAATCGATGTCTTCTAATAAAACAACTTCATTTGTTTTCTAGAATACTTATTTTTTAATGATTAAGAACAATAAAGAGACAATTAATTTTTTTTAAAAATACACTTATCAATTAGAAAAGAATTATATTTTAAAAAAAAATCTAAATTGTTTCCTTTATTTAGATGAATCGTATGGAAAAAAAATAATCTCCCCCCCCCCCCCCCCCCCCCCCCCCTCCGACCTTGACTACTTTCAGCCTCTTGAGATGCATCATAGTGTGTTCTATTCCACCGTCCACCACCTCTCCTAAATATATTGTCATGAGCTGACCTATTTCTATTAATTTGCGGCCTTCCACGTGATCGAACTTCCCTCGAATTCCTAATGAATGTTACATAATCGTCCGACTCTGGATCACCAATGTTAGGGACTGCCATGTCGTCATTCCAATCTGAATATGCATTGAAACGACCTTTCAAAACATTGAAGTCCACATATTTAATGTTGTTGTCCAACACAACATCACAATTCCTATCAAACAATTTCTTCAAGGAATTGTACTTCTTGTACTCATCCATCATTAATGGATAGCCTCCTTGAAAGAATTTGCCTATGTGTGGACGAATTACATCTCTTCTCCACCGGCGTAGAATATATCTATCGTGAAGAGTTTTAATTCTTCAGTGAGACATAGTCTTCAAAATGTGGCAGCAGACAATACCTTCGCTTTTAAAATTCTTGCAATTGCATTCTAGATATTGGTTGTCTAGTCGATAATCCACAGTGTAAACTAATTGATTTCCATGAAAATCACTACATATCGAAAAATATGTTACACTGTACTTCTCAATTCCCTCCACGACATCGAAGTTAGCATGTTTTTCAATTTCATAGTGGTACAACCGCTTCAAATGCTCAGCTGCAAAGGCATCATAAATAGTTCAAGTATAATGAGTTTGAATCTATATATCCCAATCAAAACCACTAGAAGGCGCTGTATGTGTTTTTCGTGAGTCAACTTCTGCTTGAAGTTCCTTCTCATATTTGAATCGCAAGGCTATCTCGTATTGCTCAACAAACTGCTTTAAAGAGCTTCGTCCGCTGAAAGAGTCATCAAAAAATGCATGCATTGACTCAGCTCTTTGGGTGGACATCATGCCAGCCTAAAAATAGTGCTTCAAGAATACGGGGACCTATTTTTCCTTTTCTAAATATAGATTATGAAACCATAGTCTATCCTGAAGCTTATATTTTTGGATGAATGCAGCCCATTTTCCCTCAAATTCGTCAATAGTGATGTTGTTATAGATTATTGATTTAAATTCGACCTTCGCAATCTTAAAGTTCAACACACCTTTTAGCCTTGCTGGTAGCTTTGCCATGATGTGCCAAATACAATACTTATGGATTGTGTCTGACAATACCTCTCTAATTGATGCCTTGATACTCTCACATTGATCAATGAGGTAGCCGTTGGAGGTACATTGCCCATTGCTGCCAGCCAAGTCGAGAACACAAATTTATATGTCTTGATATCCTCACTTGTCAGTAAAGCGCATACCAAAAGAATAGACTATTTGTGCTAATTCACACCAACAAAAGATGCAAAAGGCATGCGTTATTGATTCACCATGTAGGTTGTATCGAAACAAACAACATCACTAAATTCCCGATATGCATACTTGCAATGTGTGTGAACCCACACTATATTGCGAAGTCTTGCAAAATTATCCGTGTCGATTACATAAAAAAATTCATCGTCCTTCATATGCATGGAAGCAAAGAAAATTTGTATCGCTACAGCATCACTAACCAATGTCCTCATCCTCCGTTGTTGAAGAATGTAATTTCGACAATCTTTCGGAGTGCATCCCATTCTATTAGGACCACCTGCTTGGACTTCCAAAAGTCAAATGCTTTTGGCAGGTCTTATTCATGCGATGTCATGGGCTTCAAAACTTCTCTTTAATGACCTACTTATCTGCCTGTGTCAACTAAGAAAATGTGACAAAGATGGTTCCAATTTATGGTGTGCTCAGACGTAACGGTTGTAACCCGACATGAACCATCAGCTAACACAATGCAATTAATTCTACATTTGCAATCAACCCTTTTACTTGAATTCCTAGCAGTTGATTTCTACTCTTATCACAAGCAAATGAGACATACCTAGCATATTCACAACCTTTTTTTGAAACTCTTTTTAACAACACCAAAACCAATTAAACCATTATGTTCTTTATAAAATGCAAAAAGAGATTCAACACTACCAAAGACCATACCTACAATGGGGCCTTCTATATATTGTTGATCTGATAAATTATCATCATTGTTGTATCTTTGTCTTCATCCCATTCATCGTCAACTTCATATTCCTCTCCGTCACTAACACTTTTGATTGCTCTTGCTCCGGTTGATTCATTTCTTCATTAAGTAAGTTCAGAAGACCTTCATCATTATGCAAATATGCTTCAGGCCCATCACTGTATCCACCATCAGAATTTTGATCATGTTCATCGTTTTGGGACAACAAACTATCATCCTCAATTAACCCCAAAACATTATTCAATACTTGGGTTAATTGACTATGCTGGCTATTCGGATCCATTTTGTAAAGATTATATACTTTCTATTTATAAATTGAACAACAAAATAAAATCACAACGAATGAAACATACTTTAATATGAGTAAAGTAAGGGAGAAAGTAAACAAAAAAGAAAACTCAAAGGTGGTTTTATTTTTTGGAGGGAAGTTTAGGTGGTTTTGGAGCCAAACGGGTACTTAGGTAATGTACCCCTATCGTATCAGTCGTGCCATTTTTTGGTCCTGTCATTTAGTTTTACCGATATTATTTTATGTAAGCTTCCCCATGATAAAAAGATGTGCCAAGTGACACTTATATTGCATGCTGACATGACAAAGCATCATATTTGCTTGCAAAATCATCATTATCGACTATTGTTACTAGTTATCATTATTAGCCACTTTTATTAAACTATCACTATCTTTATTATTGGTCTCCACCATCACACCACATTTACTATTGATTTTCATTGCACAATAATCACCTGCCACTTATATTATCATGGGTTATCACTTTTATTTATTATTTCTCACCCGTTTAAAAGAATGACATATTTTTCTTTTTAGAATGTTTAAAAAGGAATGACTCTTTTATTTTTTTGACAACACTTTAATTTCAGTTTTTCACATGACATGTTTAACGCCACAAGCTTAAAACATAATTTGGTACATTTGATTTAACTTTAATTTAGAACCAAAAAATTGAAAAGTTTTCTTTATTTTCTTAAATTTTATGCCAAGTTAAATTAGACCATTCTTTTTAAACGGAAAAAATATAATATAATTTCACGGGTCATCACTGCGCCATCACTATGGCCAGTCTCTTCTACCAATATCAATCACTCTGTCTACCAACTTATTATGGTCATTGTTGTGAACACATAATTTTGACTGAATCTAAGTTTTACAAATTTTAATATATTTAAATATTTATCGTGATCTATTTAAAATCTTTAAAAAAAACTATAAAAGAGTCACATTTTAGGATAAATTTTATTAATTCTTCAAAAAAAAAAGGAGAAAAGAAAATAACAATATATTTTTATTTTTAGAATTTAATAAAATAAGATAGTAACTTTATTATAATTATTTTATTACTATACATTTTTTAAATTTGATTATTTAACACTTTATATATTAATTGACTTAGAATTAGTTAGTTTTTCAAAAAGCTGAAAAATGGGAAAAGAAAAGAAAGAGTCAACCTAAACTAAACTACCACTTCTTCACGTTTCTTCTCATGCTTTCAACATGTAAAAACCTCAACCAAAAAGATCTTCCACTCCCTGACGTCCCTTATCCCTCGCAACAAATTCATACATCCAATATTATATATACTCAATCAGAATCAGAAACAGAAAAGGAAAGATAGAAAAAAAGTGAAGCTGAAGAAGAACTAAAGAGAGGATAAGACGAGAGAAACAATAAAAAAATGAGTTATTTTAGAATTAAGTTAGAGTTCGAGGTTTTGTTCGCGATTTTGAATTAATGGATTTGAAAGTTAGTCTTGTTATACGTGATTTTCCATTGTTAGCCGAAAATAATTTGAAGATGTCATTTTTGCCATAACCTATTTGTTTTTCTTCATTACTAAAAAAGTGCTAAGAAACGACGGACAAAAAAGCTACAAACGACATCGCTCCAAAAAATTCCGTCATTTGTCATGTTGTTTGTCATTTTTAATTATTTTTTTTACAAAACTCGATGGACGGCATCTCTTAGTCCATCGTTTTTTTAATCAAAATGTCTGGTCAAATATTTTAAGAAAGCGACGAAGAGCATCGCTTAGTCTATTATTTTTTGGTCAAAATGTTGATCAAATATTTTTTTAAAAGTGACAGATAAAAAGACGATGTCAGTCACCTATTTAAATTATGTTTGTGCCGGATGAGAATTTTCTATATTTTTTCCATCTCTCTCTTCTCCTCTCTCCCTTCTCTCTTAAACCCTTACTTATCTGCCGCCGACCTCCACCGCCCGCCGCCCGCCGCCCGCCTCCCTACAATAGTCCTGCCGCCCCACCTCCCAACAGTCTCCCTCCGAACAGTCTCTCTCTATCTCCTTTTTAAGGTTAGGATTTCAATTTTAGTCTCTTTTTTTTTCAATTTGAGTAATTTTTGATTGGTTAGTTAGTTTAGTGTATTTAGTTTGTTGAATTTATGTTATTTGATTATTAGTTTGTATGTTTGATTGCTAGTTAGTGAATGAATTTCTAATTTGATTTTAGAGCTTTAATTTAAATTGGTATTTTTTTAATTAGATTGTGAATTGGATATTTTTTGAGTTGATATTGAAATGTTTTGAAGTCAATTATCATTATAGTCAATCATCACCATTTCTTTGACCAGATTTTAAAATATGATTCATCAAAACATAATTAATTATATCATAATAATTTTTTCTATTATTATAATATAAATATAAATTTGTTGGTTATTTTGCTTTTAAGAACAAAATAATATAAATCCAAATTTTAATAAAACAAATCGTCATCTTTAATTTGTATTCTGATCTATAGACAGTATTTTATTTAATCAAATTTGAATTCTGGTATTTTAATTTTCATAATAAAGGCGAACCGTCTTAAATTCCTAAGTTTTTCCTTTTATGAGACGTTCATCAAATATTTTTATTAATTTTCTCATAAAACATTTTTTTAAAAATAATTTTAATAGGAAAACAAACTCTTTAAAAATGAGAAGGTAAAGAAAACAAGTTGTACTAGTGACATGACATTTTACATTGATTGTGTCCTCCCCACCATCTAACATATCTCACCTTCATTTCCAACCCCATAGCCTTCATTCCCATTAGGGGTGAACAAAATCAAACCGAAAATTGAGTCAAATCGAACAAAAAAATCTGACTAGTGATTTGGTAATGAACTTTTTTTTTACTATATTTGGATTGATTTGGTTTAACTAAAAAACGTCAAACCGAGGGCAAACCAACCCAATATTATATATATATACTTTTTAAAATTTATTTTACATATAAAATATTTATTTTGATATAATTTATAAATATTCGTTATGATTTTCATAATTTTTATCTTTTAACATATATTTCATGTTTGAGACTTGAATTTTGAATGGTCCAATAAAAATTACAATCCATAGATATTAGTAACTCTAATAAAGCTAAATCAAAATCAAATCAATATTAATGCTAACGAAAATAATCAATTCAATACTAAGAATGACAATGATATTCGATATTTATTATTTAATTTTACATTGGTTTAGATAATCAAAACACATAACCTAATTTTAGATTTTTTTCAATGTTAAGTCATGTAATTACTACTTATTAGACTTATTTTTGCATGATTCAGTACTTTTAAATTACGATAATTTTTCATGACCTATTAATTTCATATATTTTGTTTTACACGATTTCATTATTATTTTTTGTTAATTTTTTTTGTGTCATCACTCATCTCATATTTTGTGTTATTTTCTTTTAAAAAAACCCCTTAAATGATTGTATTTTGATAGAACTACAGATATATCTAAAGTACAAGTTAATTATATGTTTGTATTGATACTTTATCGAAAAAATCCAAAAATTTTTAAAAAATAATGAAAAAACCCAATGTTGAAAAATTCGAGTTTTATTAATTTGATTTGGTTTATAGATTTTAAAATTTGACAATAATGATTTGGTTGGATATTTGGAAAAACTGACCCAACTCGATCATGTATACCCCTAATTCCAATCATTCTACACCCCTACCTCTCTAGTCCCACCTGTAATAACAATATTGTCTTATACACAAAAAATGTTATAAGGGAAAAGGACCGAAAATGCCTTAAACTATGTGAAATGAATAAAAATGTCATCCGTTTATAGTTTGGCTCAAAAATGTCCTTGTCAATACTTTGGTTCAAAAATACTCTTGCAATCAATACTTTGGTCCAGAAATGCCCCTATAGTTGCTAAATTGGTCAAAAATACTCTTTTCCGAATGAATATATTATTTCTTTTCTTTTTAAACACATCTTCTTTCTAATTAAAATATGAAAAAATTACCTAACTACACATTATTTATTATCATATTTTCTTATTTTCCCTACCATTTGAAAATATATCAAAAATCCCTTTTTTTGCTCCCATCATTCTTTTTTCCTGATACATTAATTTGAAATCTCTTACCCATGATTTTCTTTACTTTTTTTCACTCCACAAATCTCTCCACAGTTACTTTCATTAATCCATTTTTGAATTTAAAATCTTTTCTCTTTTCAATTAATGATTTCAAGTTATTCAAGAGACAAATTTCTTTCAATCACTTCAATTTTCGATTTCTTTTATTTATTTTTTTAAAATTACTGAATCTTTTACTCCCGGTCTCTTTATGGAAGAGAGGTGAAAAAACCTTGCTAATGCACAAAGTTCATCTTGGAGTGCATTTGGATTGGTTCTAGGAATTTCTAATGGCGGTCTTGATACACTTCATTCTGTTGGTTTGATCTTTCAATTTTTTGGGCTAACTTTCAATGTATCTCTCTTATTTTGATTCTTAAATTAGTCTTTTTTTTAGTGTTATCACTGATCCGATACATCACTGTTACAATAGTGTTTGTTTTAATTCAGTGTATCATCTTCATATTCAAGGTATTGATACATAACTCTAATGTTGAATCTTCGATTAGTGTTTATCATGTTCAATATAAATGTACTTGATACATAAACTTTGTGTTATGTATCACACACCAAAAAATATGCTATTTGGAACAATTATATGTATAATGTTTTTAAAATAAAATAAAATATAGTGTTTCTCAAACAAAATAAGATACATACCAACAAGGGTTGTGGTGGAGTGATAAATACTCCTTCATTCTTAACCAATAGATCTCGGGTTCGAGCCCCCTTGGGTATATAGTCACCTTTGTTGGGGAGCGCTTTACCCCCCAATGTGGGACTTCCCGGAGCGAATCCGAATTTAGTCGGGCTCCAATGTGGGTACCGGACATCGGGTGAGAAACCAAAAAAATAAAAAATAAGATACATAAATAATAATGTATCATGCACACATTTTTTAGGCATGATATGTAAATTCGAATTCATACTAATTGTATCTGATACATAGCAATTACCAAACAATAATGTAGCCATCTCAAACCTAAAATCTTATGGGCAACACTTTCTTATTTAATGTATCTAGTAGAAATACAATACTTATCAATTTAAATTGAAAGGATCTTCATGATGTATCTTCTCAAATTTTTTGATAATTTTGATTCAAAATTGAAAGGATATTCGATGAACTAGGAGAATAATTTTGAAACTCAAAATTTTTAACAATTTTGAATCAAAACGGAAAGGATCTTCAATGAACTGGGAGAAGAATTTTAAATCTCAAAATTTTCGACAATCTTGAATCAAAATTGAAAGGATCTTCGATGAACTTGAAGATTCACAAAATAAATCGTTTGTCCAACAACAATTTCATCACTTTTGTATTCTTCATAACTCATCTCGCTTACCCAAATTTCGACAAAAGTTTTTGAATCAAATATTAAAGGTTTCTTCGCTAAATAGGGGGCCCAAGCAATTTGAAAATTTGAATTTCTTCGTTCTGTTAGGATTTATCTTTGTATGATTGAAAGTATAAGAAGAAACGTAAGAAGATCAAAATATTCATTATATATCGTATGAAATTTTCGGCTAATGGATGAAACAGAGAGAACGATGAACAAGAAGAAGAAATTTATTTTTTGAATTTTTTGGTTTATTGCACTATATGATTAAATTCTTGACAATAATTTGAAATGAAATAGAGCAATTTATGAGATCTTAATTTGATTTTCAGTTTTTTTTTTTCCTTAATTAGTGCAACAGATGGATACTATGAGATCTTAATTTGATTTTTCAGCTTTTCTTTCCTTAATAAGTGCAACAAATTGATACATAATGTTATAGAGCAATTTATGAGATCTTAATTTGATTTTCAGTTTTTTTTTTTCCTTAATTAGTGCAACAGATGGATACTATGAGATCTTAATTTGATTTTTCAGCTTTTCTTTCCTTAATAAGTGCAACAGATTGATACATAATGTATACACAATAATATATCTGGATCCTTAATTATGTATCCGAAATGTCTAAATAACATGAGATTTGTGTAATTAGAAAAAGAATAGGGATATAAGGTGATTTAGATTTTACACTATAAGATTTATGTAAGTTATAAAATATTATTAAAGAACCCTGCTCTTTTTTTCTTTCTTTTAAAATCACTTTAACAAATAAAAATATAGGAAATAATTTTTTTCTTCTTAATCTCATTTTTATCAATTAAAATAGAATAACTTCATGTACGCTTTCGACGGATAATATATGGCATACATATAAAATCATAGAATATCCATCATTAATTTTTATTTATATCATGATAAATAATAATTATAATAAAATAAGAAATAATTTTATTTTTTTTTGAATTGAAGTAGGATAAACATTTACTTATTTAAAAAGATGTTATTAGAAAAATAATGTGTTATAAAAAAATAAAAAATATATTTATTTGGAAAATGAACAGTTTTGCTATTAAATAACAATGAGAACATTTTTGGACCAAAAGATTGACTGCAGTGACTTTTTTTTAACCAAAATATTTACGGCAAAGACATTTTAGAGCAAACTATAAACATATGATATTTTTTCATTTCGCATAGTTTAAGAATATTTATAAAAAAATTTCCTTTTTATTATAACAATATTTTGCTTAGCTAACGAACACAAGAAAAAACAATTTTCTTTGTACCGAGCGCGTACATTGATGGCTCTTTTCCAAAAGGAGCATAAGGGAATACTTGATCATGAAATAGTGGGTATATGAAAAAAAAAATAGTTTTTATTTTTAAAATAAAAAATAACATTGAAAAATTAAAATTGTTTTGACAATAAATTTTAATTTGAATTGTTTTAAAAAATTTTAAAGTAATTTGATAGGAAAAAAGGCTCTCTCTCCTCGTTACCTACCCCTCCGGGCTCCGGGTATTTTCATATATCGAACAGGTCATTTTGGGACCAGTACGTATTTAAGGCCCATCTTTGAACCCATACTTGAGGGAGTGTTTGAGAGATATCCATTCTGGGAAAGTAATAGTAGAACCACATACGTAATGTGTTGAAAAATGGATAAAAGTTAATACTCCCTCTATTATTCTATCATTTTAAATAATAAAAAATTCTCAAAAATTTACTTAGAAAATATTGTAGTGATACTATTCCTACGTGGATAAAGCAAGATCTGATTTTCAACATCTTTGTCAAAAGTTTGAAAAACGAACATTTTTGCCATTATATAACAGTAAGGACATTTTTGGACCAAAAGATTGACTGCAATGACATTTTTGAACCAAAGTAATGAAGGTAATGACATTTTTGAGCAAACTATAAATAGATGATATTTTATTCATTTCACATAGTTTAAGGATATTTTTTATTCTTTTTCCTTTTTATAATAATATTTTTTGCTTAGCTAACGAACAAAAAAAAGGTTTTTTAGTACCGAACGCATACATTGATGACTCTTTTCCAAAAGGAGCATAAGGGAATACTTGATCATGAAATAGTGGGTATATGAGAAAAATCGTTTTTATTTTTAAAATAAAAAATAATATTGAAAATTTAAAATTATTTTGACCATAAATATAAATCTGAATTGAATTTTTGAAAGTAATTTAATAGGAAAAAATGCTCTCTCTCCTCGCTACCTACCCCTGTGGGTGTTTCTTATATATACTAGATAGGTAGTGCCCGTGCTAAGCACGGGCCCAACATTATTATTTAGAAATATTTTTTAGGCTAATTTCAAATATACAAAATAATATAATTAATTTACAATAAATATAATCATACTTTATTTACATGCAAAGTAGCAAAAAATCATAAAAGATATATAGTACTAATTATACAATATAGTTTGTCTAAAGTCATCAAAAGTATACACTAATTATATAATATAGCTTATTCATACATGAGCTATACACTGACCACACTGATACACTCAAAAAACTAAAAAATAATGTATACAATGATTTATTCAATTTTGATCAACTCAAAATCACCTCTAAACAATCTCAAATTTTAGATATGAAATCTAAAGTTAATCCTTTAGAAGGTATGTGTCTCTATCTACAAGAAAATGAGCCTGTATTGGAGTTTTGCCAAAGACAATGCTCTCAATTATTCATTTTCATTCACTTGACAGATAACTATCATATGTTACTCTAACTAAAAAGGCATAGGATGATATGGTCAAAGAAGATTTGTAGCTTTGTAATAGAAAATATCTCACATATAGCGTGTAAGTTCATACCTATGGCACTAATTTACACAAGGTGAAAAGGATAATCTTCTATTTCTTCCAATTACCATCATTTGGGAGACTACTACTTGGATAATCAATAATGCTCATGGAAGTCATTCTTAAACAATGTTCATCATTACATCCTAGGAAATTTGCTTAATATTTTTATTTGAACAGTGTCTACAAGTAATGAAACCACATTTAGCAATTGAAAAATTATTTGAACATAGAGTGTTGGATATCTGAATCATAAATAACAATTCAATATTTCATGATTAGTTCACTCAAGTAGATGCTAAGAATGCATCTTTCATGAGGATTAAGCATTACTTGCAAAGGTGGAGTAATTTATCGGTACTACAGAAGATGTACAAAAGTTACTAAGTTTTGGAAGCACTTGCAACTCATTGTAACTTGAGAATGAAGTTTATTTGCAATAGTGTGCTCACTCTCTTTTGTTATGTAGAAATTTGCCTAATGCATAAAATAGAGAGGGAGTTTCATCTTTTCCAAATGAAAAGCAGAACACATCATCCAAACAACTAACGTTATCCAGTCGAATGACAAACAGAACACATCCTCCAAACAACTAACATTATCCGGTTTTTCTTTTGACAATAGAATAGGTATTATATGTGGTTTAAGACAAAGATACTGCAGAGAATTAATTCCATGTCTGATATCACCTCCACTCACTTTGACTATCGAATCAGCACTAAATTCATGTTGCTCCTTTTTGCATATAGTTGCATATGATATTTAGCCTGTATTACAATAAAGGTGTTCATTTCTATTTCGCAGATTTCAGTAATTACTCACTACTTGTACAATCATTGTCACTTTGTCAGTGAAAGATGCAAACATTCACAAAAATGAATATTTTTTACATACTAAGTTTTGGTTTTATACAAACACAGCACACTATTCACAAGTGTCTACACTAAATTTAACAAAGTATAGTATCTAATATCTATATGTGATTTACCTCTTCCACCTATTTTCATTTTTCATTTCCATATTTCTAACCTAGTATGTATAATTAGTGATTCTAAGAGATTGACTGAAGTATCTAGCTCTACCAATATGGATCATATAAGAGAGTTTTTTCCTTCCTTCCACACAGAAGGTTGTATAAATATATATTTTCAACATACCAATGCAGGTTTACATGCCACACCATAGGCATAGAGACACAATTCACAATTATTGTACACTAAAAAAATTAAAACTTCGTTGTGGCGGCCTAGTATATGAGATTGGTGTGGGTTATCCAAATTCAGCTATATATGTCACATTGAATGATCAAGCTTTTCACCGGCACAAGCTTTGTCTCCGCTGCATCAAATCAAGGAGATACGTTGTCGATTCAATGAAAATACGGAGCTATATCCAAAAAAAGAATTGAGTAAATACATGATAATCATGTGTAAAAACGTAACAGAGGATTAGCGTCACCCGCTTGTTTCAACAGTTTCCCAAGAAAGGCCCCAGGATACGCAACATATATATCTTAGTTAAACAACTTAGTTTCAGAGAAAGTAAACAACGTAAGTTGTCCTATGTTAACACAAGCATACAATTTTATACGTATGCCAATTTAGCGGTTACCATATTTTCAACACACTAATATCACTTTGAGGAACAAAGTAGGAACATCTCATCTTCGATAGCTACTGATTAATTCATAACTACAAGTATGTTCCAAAGTAAAGAAAAAATTAACTGTTAATTTTGGGGAGAAGCAACAATAAATAGGCAGATTGGATATTTTTTTATAAATCTAGAAAATTTTCATGAGTAATAACACTTTTGAGTTTTCGTAGGTGATCTCTTTCCAAATTCAAATAGATTTTAGGAACTTTTACATTCTAGAATGAAAAGTTTTGCGTTTATGACTGGAATTTCTTTTCGCATGTGCTAAATCGGTTATCAAAAAGAGTACTCATGAGAAAACAGAGCAAATTTGCTACATATTCGGATATTCTGTCGATTTTATTTCTCAATATCGTACTCAAAAGGAGAGTCCATAATTTTTATATTGGTAGTAGTGGAAATGACCTAAGCATTTCCAATCTCTACAAGAAGGTTATACACATCGTTTTTTATAACATACACTACACAACTCCCAAAACTCCTCAACGGTGAGGAACTCTCCCCTATGCCTTCTACCAAATTCATCTCTATATACATGAGTTCAAACTCCATAACAAAATGAATAACTTTTGTACAGTCAAAGACTAACAATAACTTGTAAACAACCAATTATATATATCAAGAAATGCAGTAATTCATACGAACATCATTAAAAGATCGAAATTTGATACACAAAAAAATAATTAAAAAAAATTCATCTATTATATAGATTAGAAGATTTTGAAAATGATAAAGAAGTTGAATGTCGTAGAATTTAGAGAGAATTTATCAAATTCAAGAGAAGAATAAAAAAAAGTATACAAATAACCCAAACAACAAACGCAGTTAGAACCTACAACTTGACAAGCCAGAAGATGAGCTCTTTGATAACAGGTGGTACCTACCATGTTTATTTAAAGCATGAATAGAAATTTCTAGAGAGAGATATTTTTGCACTTGTGTTTGATATTTCGCCACGTGGAGAGAAATTAGGGAACAAGTACAATAAAATTAAATATGGTGTCAATAAACGTTAAAGATAGTAGTTCCAGATTTGTGTACAATAATGATAACCATACTTCAAAAGATCATTCTAGATCTGCTATAAAAGAGTGTATCCTTTTCTCATTTTTGTTTTCCTTTCACGCTTTCTTAACAACAATTTTCCTTCAAAAACAATTAGGCAATTTATCGTTTCATTGAACAAACTACAAAGTAATCGAATTTTTTTATTAAAAAACAAAATATCTAGATACAAAGAAAGTTGGATAATTCTTATGGATTTTCATTAACAATACATTGCGAATTGAGATTGATTTTTTAAATCTTTTTCCCTTTTTCAAAAAATGGAGTAAAAGAGAAAACCATCGAATGTAGATGTGTTGTAAGCTTTGAAGGCAAAGTAACATATAGAAATTTAAAAGAAAAACGTACCTTTGATTTATTGAACGGAAAGAGTGCATTTTTAACAAAAAGATTGTTGTGAAAGAGAGGAAATTGAAGAGAGTGTGCTGAACAAGATTTTAATGGAAGCTCCTGCCTCCTTTGCAAGAGAGAGAGTGGGCGATTTGGAGGTTATATAAGATGAAAATACTATTTTACCCGTAAAGATTTTTTCTAAAGTGCCATTGATCTGCCTAGATTTGGCGTTTAGTAATTTTCTAATTTGTGGATCTGAGGCAGCCACGTAATTAGAAAAGGTACAAAATATCTTGAATGAAAGAAAGGCTAACTTGTGGTTTTCTTGAACCATTTGCCCTTTAAAATGAACATATTTACAATATTGCCAGTGGTATATATCGAACAGGTCATTTTGGGACCAGTACGTATTTGAGGCCCATCTTTGAACCCATACTTGAGGGAGTTTTTGAGAAATATCCATTCCGGGAAAGTAATAGTACAACCACATACGTAATGTGTTGAAAAATGGCTTAAAGTTAATACTCCCTCTATTTTATTATATTATCTTAAATAATAAACAAATGGAAAAATTGTATATAATAACAAACTATTAATTCAAATTAAATGCTATAAATATAGTTTGATTTAATTGTACCTCATAGTAAATTGTTGTTATTTCACCTCTCTCCTGGTGAATCTCGCTCGCCACTCTCGTTCTCTCCCTCGCTTCTCTCATTTTTTATACAAACACAAGTGTATAAAGTGCATTTGTGTTCGTATAAAGCGAGAGAAAATTGTATATATACATATATTTTCGTTCCCCTCTCTCCCCTCTCCCAGATCTAGCTCGCCACTCTCCCAGATCTTGTTGTCTCACTGGCCTCTCTCACTTTATACAAAAACGCAAATGTATAAAATGCGTGAAAATTGTATATATACATATATTTTCGTTCCCCTCTCTCCCCTCTCCCAGATCTAGCTCGCCACTCTCCCAGATCTTGTTGTCTCACTGGCCTCTCTCACTTTATACAAAAACGCAAATGTATAAAATGCGTGAAAATTGTATATATACATATATTTTCGTCCCCTCTCTCC
>NW_006239080.1:55336-60126 GCF_000226075.1 Solanum tuberosum | reverse complement strand
GTTCCCTTCTCTCCCCTCTCCCAGATCTCGCTCTCCACTCTCTCAGATCTTGCTTGCTCACTCGTCTCTCTCACTTTATACAATTGATCTTTTTGTATATGTATACCAAAGCAGATTATACAACTGTTTTTTTTGATATGTATATCAAATTATACATATATATATTTGCTATGGAGCGCAATTATGCAAACTTTGTTATAGCATACAAATATAAATTTTGTATTTGCTATATATGAAAGTTGCTCTAAAAAAATCTCAAAATTCACTTAGAAATATTGTAGTGATACTATTCCTACGTGGATAAAGCAAGATCCGATTTTCAACATCTTTGTCAAAAGTTTGACAGGAAGGAAAATGGTGGCGCTGTCAACTTTCAACAATAAGATGGAGGTTAGTCACATGCGCACATTTCGGCTACCGCTCCCTCACTTTGTCCTTTAAACCGTTCTTCATATTTAGGGGTTTTCCCTAATTGTTACAGTAAAAGATAACGAATCTACACCCACCCCACCATTATTGTCCTCCAACCTGTGTTTTGTCTCTGTCTGTCAATAATTATCTGACCAATCTCAATAACAAGTTTTGATTTTTGATCAAAGGGTTCAGTTGGCTTTTGGGTTCTTGCAAAATATTCTAGAATTCGTGTATTTTCCATCATAGAATGACAACGGAGAAGCAAGATTGTGGGTCTCTTGCTCCTCTTTTACCTGTGGAACAGGATGAAAGGTCAGGGAGAGGAGGATCAATTTCTGGTGCTATATTTAATATCTCAACGGGAATGGTTGGTGCTGGGATTATGTCTATCCCTGCTACTTTTAAGGTTCTTGGGGTGATTCCTAGCTTCTTTGTTATCCTACTTGTGGGATACTTTGTTGAGGTGACGGTTGATTTCCTGTTGAAATATACACATTCAGGAGAGTCGGATTCTTATGGTGGCCTTATGGCTGAGTCTTTTGGAAAGTTTGGTTCTGTTGCTCTTCAGATTTGTGTTATGATCACTAATCTTGGTGCCTTGATTATCTACTTGATTATTATTGGTAAGTAACTTGTTTAACATCTATTAAACTCCTTCCTCTTTGTTAAACAAGGTTTTAACCTTCTAATGTTCCTATTTGGTTGATGAAGCAATATGCCACCTTTTAGTCCATTTGTAAACTCAAATAGAGATCCTTGAGTGTTTTAGCTACATATTGGATGGATTTGTTGAATTGAGTTTGCCATTTGGTTCCTTGTTTTTATTTTTTTTAACTAAACTGTCATTCAGTAGAGTTACAATGTCAAAATCTGGGTATAGATTGCTAATTTGTCTTTCCAAAGAAAGCAAACATAACTTTTTAGTTGGCAATCTTGCTTTGGATACAACATAGGAGTGTCACTAATTGATTTGCGGTATGTTTATTTGACAGGGGATGTCCTCTCAGGAAATAATTCTGATGGATCAGTGCACTTGGGTACTCTACAGGAATGGTTTGGCATCCACTGGTGGACCTCGCGGGCATTTTCAGTTCTTGTTGTTGTGGTTTTTGTCATGCTTCCATTGCTCTCTTTAAAGCGCATAGGTTGGTTCAGTCATAATCTCAGAACTTCTATCTCTCTTTTTCCCATAAGCTTCATAAAGTACACTTGTAAGTATTATTCAGCTTGTTTTTGTACCTTAGAAGGACCAAAACTCTAAGTAGGTATCGACATTATACTCCATTAGAATGATATATAGAGCATTTTTCGTATCACTGGTAGGGATGGCAATAGGGTGTGTTAGAGAGGGGCAAGTCTTGACCTGCTAAGCCCTGCCCAGCCCTGTTTAAAACTGCTTTTGATATATATTTTCTAATCCTAATTCAATAATTTAGATGAATTCAAGCTCTGTTTTATCCTTAGAAAGTCAAAAGCAACCTCTTTGGAATAAATTATTCTTTCTTGTTATTTCACTGCAACAGTAACATCTTTGGAATAAATTATTATTTCTGGTTATTTCACTGCAAAAGTGAGATGTCAACTAACCAAATTGTTTTGCTTTTGAAATGTTCAGAGTGAATATCAGATCTTAATAACGTGTTGTCTTGAAAATAGTTTGCATATTGTTTGGTATTCATTTTACATCAGTAAATTAAAAAATGAATTAACAGTTAGCAGATGAGTTTCTTTTAACACATATGGTGTTATATGATAAAGTACTTAAATAGTCACACATGATGTGCTTTAACATGTAAATTATCCTTCCCTTCCCTACCCTGCTAAAAATTTTCAGAAAATAATTTCTTCCCCGCCCACTTCATTTAAGTGCTTCCCTGCCCTGCCCCGTTAGGAGTTTACCCCGCCCCGCCTCGTCCCAGTTGCCATCCGTAATCACTGGATGCATAAACAAATAACCTGCATGTTAAAAATAGATTGAGGATATTTGTCAAAGTGGAATAGCATATATTTCATTTAGTATATGTAAAGCACTGCATATAATGGATTATATTCTTTACATCCAGATTCACTGAGACATGCATCGGCAATATCAATCCTCCTAGCTGTGCTGTTTGTTGTCATATGCTCGATGATGGCAATACATGCAATGTGGGAGGGGAAAACACAAAAGTTACGACTGGTACCTGATTTCTCACATGGAGTTTCCTTTTCTGAACTGTTCACAACCATTCCAGTTTTTGCTACTGCCTTTGGATGTCATGTTAATGGTAAGACGTACTTTCGTGAATACAAGTATGTCATTCTCTTTTTATTTTGGGTGACATCTTTGCTTCTTTGTTACTTTTGTTCTATCCTCTTCTATTTATTTACTTTTGATGAGTTAATTCACTCTCAGAGGTTATATTCGTTTGCAGTTCATCCGATCAGAGCTGAGCTGGGAAGGCCATCTGACATGACATCCGCTGTTCGCATTTCCTTGATATTATGTGTTGTCATTTACTTTGCTGTTGGATTCTTTGGGTACCTATTGTTTGGGGACTCGATCATGGCTGACATGCTGGTCAACTTTGATCAAGCCTCTGACTCTTTAATTGGTACAGCACTAAACGATATTGTTCGATTGAGTTATGCCATTCATCTCATGCTGGTGTTTCCTGTGATGAATTATTCTCTGCGGGTAAACGTTGATGAACTATTCTTTCCTAAAAGACCTTTGTTGGCCACAGAAACATTACGATTCTTTTCCCTTACCTGTATTTTACTTGCATTCATTTACGGAGGTGCTGTAGCCATTCCAAATATTTGGTACTTCTTTCAGTTCATGGGAACGACAACAGTCATGTGCATCATGTTCATATTCCCGAGCTCAATAGTTCTTAGGTATGAGCTACTTCAATCTTGATTTTATATAAAGAAACTTTATCCTTATTACGGTATCTGCCTATTCTTCAACAGAAAACAGAGAGAATTGTTCTCTTTGAAACGACAGAAATCTCCATATAAGTTGCCAAGTTATTTTTATCAAACTTCCCACTCACTGCTGCTATAATGTTTTTTCTCAGGGATGCTCACAACATATCTACAACTCGGGAAAAGATATTGGCTGTACTGGTGATTATCTTTGCCATTGGGACTAGTTCAGTTGCCATATACTCTAATATTGCGATTTATATTGCCAACAAATGAACAACTTTGCTGGGTTGCACTCTCAAAATCAGTTGATCGATGCTATAAGGTGGTTTAATTATGTATAGAGATCAGAAGAAGTTCTAATGAGCATTGGAAAATCATCAGTAAGCCAATGAGAAATGAGACCTGCTTGTTCTTAGCAACGCCTTCATGGTTGTCTCATCCAGGCAAAGGGGAAAGAACTCTTTGGTATCTTCATGGCTGTTCTTCTTTTATGCTAAAGCCATATGAAACAACTGCTTTGCTCAAACTGTTGAGGATCTTACATGATTTAGTTTTTTTTTTCTTCAGAATTTTATCTTCATTTAGGAAAATAGGGAAGTCATACTTGTCAAATAATGATAATTCAAGAAATAATTTGGTTATTTTTCTTTTTCAATTTGGAGACAATATTTTTTCTTACACTAGTGGGATGGAGGACATGTACCATGGAGTTAAGATTAGGATGAGGACAGTGGGGGATACTCGAAGCACTTCCTCAATACTTATGGGATTGCACTAGGGGTCGGCTCTTAGCCCCTTTTTTCCCACACTAGTTATAGATGAATGGACGTAGCATGTATAAGGTGAAGTTTCATGGTGTGTGTAATTCACAGATAATATAGTACTGATTGACAATGCTTACGGCAGGATCGAAGATTGAATACTTAAGAGTGAACTGAGTAAGTTCAGTGGCCTTACGCATGAGGTCGGGGCGTGGAAGTGAAGTTTGATGCTCAGGTCATCCCATAGAGAGGATGTTCCAAATATGTGGAGTTCCTAATTCAAGGTAATGGTAGATTGAAATGATACCACACATTATATTGGTGTAGAATGGGCAAAATGGAGGCTTGTCTCCAGAGTTTTGTGTGATAAGAAGGTATCGCCAAATTTTAAAAGTAAGTTTTATAGAATGATGGTTAGAAAGGCAATGTTTTATGTGGTGGTGTGTAAGTCAGTCAAGAACTCTCATGATCAGAAAATGAAAGTTGCTAAGATGAGGATGTTGAGGTGCATGTGTGGATGTACTAGAAGATATAAGATTAGGAATGAAGATATTCAGGACAAGGTATGAGTGACATCCATAGCGGACAAGATAAACAAATTGGACAGAGATGGTTTGGACATGTGACAAAGAAAAATGTAGAAGCCAGTGAAAGATGTAAGAGTTTGGCAATGGGGGGGGGGGGGGTTAGGGGGGGTAAAAA
>NW_006239080.1:46397-54996 GCF_000226075.1 Solanum tuberosum | reverse complement strand
AGTTTGGCAATGGGGGGGGGGGGTGTTAGGAGAGTTAAAAACATGTCGAAGAAGTATAGGGGAGGTGATTAGACAAGACATAATGCATCTTTAGGTTATTGAGCATGACATTACATAAGAGGATTTAGATGTGATGAATTGAGGTAGAAGGTTAGTTAGTAGTTGAGCGTTCTCTTGCTTTTTATGCGAGATAGGCTTGCGGTCGCACTTGAACCTTCTTTCTTCCAGTAGTATTTAACACGATTCTTGTAGTTTCTTGTTCTTCGATTTCGGTTATCACTTTTTCTTGTGCTTCGTTATCAAATTATTTTTGTTGTTATTGTTCTTTCTTCAGCTTGTTGTAAATTGTTCTCCATTTCGTATTATTTCATTGTTGTAACTGCCTAATTTATGTTTTCCCTTTTCAAATTATTAAGAAACTATTTTATTCAAGCTGGGGGTCTTTTAGAAACAATATTTTTATTTCTATGAGGTGGGGCTAAGGTTTGCATACACTTTTCCGGGTAGAGCTAAGGTTTACATACACTTTTCCTTCCCAGATCTCAATTGTGAGATTATACTAAATACTTATATTCTTATACAGAAAATGAACTAAGGATACTAAATATTCTATTTACCAAGTAGAAAACAAATACAAAATCAAATAGTACAAGTAAATCAATTAATTATAAGTATAGGTGTTCAGGAAAAATCGAAAAATAATCGTAACTAAAAGGGAATCTCAAATAGTAGAGACATGCAAAACAACGATCTGACAATAGTGTGTATCAATTTCATGCCAGAGACTCATTCATAAATATATCTCAATACTACTAAGTTTTTTTCTTGAATTAGAAAAAATAATCAGCTTATATCAAAATAATTTTTTCTGTAAACTTGGGAACAAAAGCCTTGCTTATCTGATAAAAAAATAGCTGAATCTCAAATCCTTTCCCAGTCTGCCAATGAACATATAAATCAAGTGTAATTACTATAAAATTAGGCAACATTAAATATTTAATTTTTATACTGTGACAAAGTCTAATGAGTTTGGTTCTTCAATTAGGTTTTATCAAATTTTAAATGAGAGATAAAATGAGCATCAAATTATTGAAGTATAAGACCAATTATTCTTTACTTTAGACCAAACAAAAAATAAACATTTTTCATGGAGACATACATTTTTATAGACCAAAAACACAATAATTAGATGCAATTTCGATTCTTTATAGGATGCTTCACTGACAAAAAAGAAGGTTTATAGACCAAACATACATTAATTAGATGCAGCGATTCTCATATTATATGCAATTTCAATTCTTTCTTCGAAAATTATGAATCAATTTATGGCAACTAAAGAGCATCAAAAAGGAAATTACTTACATAAATATACTATATCAAAAATGGGCCAAAAAGTTTTGGGACAAAGTTAAATTTAATTTAGAGTTTAAAATATTTTTTAAAAATCTGATGAATAAATTTGGGTTTGCCGAAGAACGGTGACCCTTAAATTGAACGCCGAATCAAAATTTCAGAAAAAAAAATCCAAATTCGAACTAAAAAATTGAAACTGAAGAACTAAATTAGTTTGATTTTTTAGTTTTTTCGATCGATATTTAAATCCATCCAAAAATAAAAGCAAAACCTGGTGAAAAATTGCTTAACCTTGTGAACATGCTAAAATCTGAACATCCCTAAAATGGAGTAAGAGACAACAATTTGATGTTTCTTAAGTTAATGGTGTTATGTAGGACAACATCTCATCTTCAATTCGAAAAATATTATTCACATTTTGCTCAACAGTTTTTTGAAAAATTTCTTTCACTTTTTCTTTTTCCAACTCAAGAACATGCCTATGGCTCTATGAATTGCATACACTATGCCACTGTGTAGATCTCTCACGCTACTCTAAATAACAAAGTGTTGTACAATATTTTTTTTGGCCTAACTCATCGACAATTTCTTAAAACTATTCGTATAATTTATTTAGACACCTTAATTACATCTTATACCTATTGAATATCTAAATTATTTAAAATATGTACCTATTAAACACAAAGCGCTGATGTAACAAAAAATGTATTTTGCACTTCCTTGGAGCGTGTGAAGAAATTCAAAATAGTTAAAAGTGTTCAAAGGTACTAGTCTTAGTCGAGGTGTCAAAGTGAATTATGCGGACAATTTCAAGGGGTTATCGATGACTTAAGCCAAAAAAATTATGATAGTTAAGGCATAGCATGTCATAGTTGTGTGAGGAATTATTTTAAGAGAAAAAACATAAATTTACCCCTGAACTTCTCTCGAAAGGTCAGTGACGCACTTAAATTATCATGAAGACCTATTACACACCTTTACTATTCAAAATGAATTATTTTACTCCATAAAATTGACGTGGTAAAAAAAATTTAAAAAGAAAAGAAAAGTGTGTTTGGTAAAATCCTACTCTTCATTTTACACATTCAATTTCCATCCACCCCACCCAACCTCCACCAAAATCCTACTCCCCCTCTCCTAAATCATATAATTTTTCAATGCATATCTGATTTCGCCATTTTCATTATACTCGATTTTTCTTTTCGATTTTGTAGGTGGTTGATATAAAATTGATGATTGAGTTTTAAAAATAAAATATAATGATGAATTTATTGGTGATAAGTGGCAACTAAGTGAGCTTTCAAGATGTTAAAAGAAGAAAAAAAACGATATTGACAATGGTGGTGATGATATTTGGTGGTGGGTTTGTATGGTGGTGATGAGTTTGTTTATGGGTGCTGAATTTTGTGGTGGATCTTTATAATTTTTGTGGGGATGATGATGATTTTGACGATGGGTTTGATCGTAGGTGGTGAAATTATCGACTATTTTGATTTTTTATGGTGAAATATATAGACTTGGTACTAATATGGTGGAAATGGTAGTAGTTTTATGATAGTGCTCATTGAAGAAAAACAATTGGATGACGTGGATAATTTTATTCAAAATCTGATATGGCATCTGATGTGGTAGTGAGATGACATTGATGTGGCCAAGTGTGATATATCTTCTATTGTGAGAGTGGTGATGTACGTTTCGGGGGTAAATAAATTCACTTTTTAGTAGTACAGGTGTGTAATAGGTCTCTATGATAGTTTAAGCATGTAACTGACTTTTCGAGACAAGTTCAAGGTGTGAACTTATGTATTTTCCTTATTTTAATAAATAAAAGGGAAAATGCATAAGTACCCCCCCCCCCCCAACTATGCTCGAAATCTCAGAGACACACTTATACTATACTAAGGTCCTATTACCCCCCGAACTTATTTTATAAATAATTTTCTACTCCTTTTCGGCCTACGTGGCACTATCTTCTGGGCCCAGCGCGTGTTGACTAATTTTTTTCAAGCTATCTGGTTGATAGTTCCACGTAGGCCGAAAAGGGGTAGAAAATTATTTATGATATAAGTTCGGGAGGGTAATAAGACCTTAATATAGTACAAGTGTGTCTTTGAGATTTCGGGTATAGGTTGGGGGGTACTTATGCATTTTCTCTAAGTAAAAATGTATTTTGTGGGTCTCATACTTTTATAACTTTTCCATTTCTCTTCTAACTCCTCCAACCCACCTTCTATTTACCCCTCCCTCTATTAGAGTACTTTGTAAAAAATTTAAAATTAAATATATTTTATTACCTAATAAAAATAGTAGTATCCTAAAATTAGTATTTCATTATCTCTTTCGCACATTATTTCTCCAATTCTTCAATAAACAATAGTAATGTCCTAAAATTAATGATTTATTTTCTTTACTGTTTTGATAGTTCATAATGTTCATTTGTCAAAAATCAAAGAGATAAATATATTAATGTTAATTTAAATTTAAAGTCAAATAATTACGTGTTTTAAAAGAGTTAAACTAAGATGTGTGCTCTTAACACTATACAAAATCAATTGTATTATTTTAGGATAAACACAAATAGTTACTTAAAGTTACTTGTAAGTCAAAATATAATTAATCAAACTTTTTAATTTTATTCCCTCCATTTAATTATACGGTTATTTTTTGTTCTCAAAATTCAAGCTACAAAAGATACTTTAAAATTTTATTAACATGATAAAACAAATTTTGTGAGCGTCAATTTGATGACGATAAACTATGTCTCATTCAAGACAAGGTGATGAGAGGGGAAGTTGTCACACCCCGAGCCTACACCCTGGACGCGATTAATACTCAAGAACCATTGTTGGCCCCAAGTGAACCATTGGTCTGACTCAACTCTCAGCGGCAGACTTACTCAACATAAGACGAACTCAAAAGCAAAGATTTAACTCAAATGTCTGAAATACATAACCCAAAATATAATAATCGTTAATATTACATTAGATGTTGTAAAAACTTAATTTATAAACATATATGTTTGAGTAATTCAATTCAAAGTTCTAAAATATTTTTGGTAATATCTATTGATTTCATAACTTCACCATTGAGACATCTGTCTCAAAAGTTGAGATTTCGGGAAACAAACAACAATTTAATTAATATAATCAGTTATCAATATGTGGGACTCTATTGTCTATGAAGCCTCTAAATACTATGATAGACGTTGGGACAATACCCACGACATCTTCTCAAAACTTAAATGTCTCAAAAGTTGAGATTTCGAGAAACAAACAACAATTTAATTAATATAATCAGTTATCAATATGTGGGACTCTAAGCTTCTCAAAACTCTATTGTTTAAGTGCTCTTTCAATTGATTCTGTGTAATTTTACCAAGTATTAAATGTTGCAGGTGGGAATCGTACCCGCGATGCATCAGTCAAATTGTAACCACTTTGCCGCTGGGCTACGTGTTACTACTGGTTTAAGTGGGGTCAAATTAATTATATAGTGTGTTTTGTCTCAAAAAATAGATTGAATGTATATGTATATACAATGTATTTTTTCGACGAAGTAGGTCCATATGAACCCACTTGCAACGAGGTAGGTTCGCCCCTGTTTCTAGCAGTACTTGGATTGAGGTTTAATATTTATTTTTCTTTTTACTAATTTGTTAATTAAATCATCAGTTAAATTTTAGATTGACTTGAAGTAGTATTTAACTATGATTGTACAACATATTCATTCCCATTTTAAAAATGATTTGATCTTGATATTGATTTATCATGAAAATCAAATAACCTTGACTCATATTGCTTTTGTTTGTTGTCCCATGCATTATTTATTATTGAAACATGCTATGCATAAATGACTTAGTTTTCTTATAGTTTTCCATCAATATTACATGTTTTAGTAGTGAAAATTGTTGTTCGGTAATAGTTTAGCATCGTATAATAGGAGCTTAGATTAATTCGAGATCGGTAAACCAAGAAGGCATTACCTATTACATTGGTGCATTTATTTAGATAAACTTCTTTTACAAGAGGGCTATTAAAATGGATAGGTAACTAGTTGCTTAGAAAGTGCTCTTAGATCTTGGTGTTGTTTTTTGTGTTCTTCCTATAAAAAACTATCAAAAAAAATCTTTGGTTGGGTTGAAGGATTCAAGTGTATTGCAGAAACATTCTCAAGGGCCCTCAATGTTGAGTGCGAGAATTTATTTGTAGGTTTTACATTTTAAAGCTAAACAAAAATATCAAGCTAATATAATAATCGTTAATATTACATTAGATGTTGTTGTAAAAACTTAATTTATAAACATATATGTTTGAGTAATTCAATTCAAAGTTTTAAAATATTTTTGGTAATATATATTGATTTCATAACTTCACCATTGAGACATCCGTCTCAAAAGTTGAGATTTCGGGAAACAACAACAATTTAATTAATATAATCAGTTATCAATATGTGGGACAACCTTAGAATCAAAGATTAAAAATTAATTTTTAAATAAATCGTTACACAATATAAAAGCAAATAATTTTCTTTTAAAAGAAAGGAAGAACTGAGGAGGAACGAAAAAGAGTATACATACTTGAGGCAAAAGTCCGAACTCCGACAAAAAGCGGCAACAATGATGTCAACAATAAAGTCGGAATCCTAACTTTTTTAAGGCAACAATAACATCAACAATAAAAGTTGGAACCGTAACTTTTAAAAAAATTAAATTTTAAGCTTAAAATTTCTTTAGTGTTTGAGAAGAAATCGATAGTTAAATATTGTTATTGAGTTTGACACTACTTTTCTTTTTAAATTTTTTCAATTATCAATTTTCTGTTTTATTTTTTATTGAAAGAGTTGGAAAAATTTAAAATTCAGAAAGTTCTAAACCTGCGAAAAAAAGAGGCAAGAGTTTTTTCTTTTAATTTTAGGTAGAGAGCATATTAAATTTTGTATTACAGTAATTAATTAGGCAAAATATAGAAGCAAATGGTGCCAATAGGTTTCAAATCACATCCCACACATAAATGGCATTCGCTAGATGCTCAACCATCTCTAAGTCATCTGCCTTATTTTTGCTTGTGGGTTCACACATATATTTTACATAGGTTTATATGTGATTTTTAGATAAATATAAAATTTACGTAAAAGCTACTGAGTTTGCCTGAACCCCTGATCATATAACACTGTAGCTCACCCCTGAGTCGAGAAGACGTGAGTCCTATGTCAATCGCGTAACTACATAGGTCAACGTAGGACAAGGGTTGTACTAAACTTTTTGAAAATTCCTTTATGCTATGCCTTGTGGATTTGTTTGGATTCACATGCTAGCTTATTATATGTGTGTATCATATCCAACAATGTATCGATGCCTTAGTCGCTCAGGATGAGATCAGACTCCCATGTGTTCATATGGTGGATTATGTCGATTAAACTAAGAGAATCCTATAATTAACTAACTTATATGTTCTTTGGTTGTCTTCTCAGTTATTATATTATTCTTGGGATAGTGTATAAGTACCCTCTAGACTATGACCGAAATTTCAGAGACACACCTAAACTTAATTAGAGTCCTATTACCACCTAAATTAATTTAAAATGGAATAAATACACCTCAAATGTTGACATGTCATAGAGAGTGTGCACACTCTCTTGAAGGCAAGTAATGAATGCACAAATTGGACACATGTCATTTTTTGATCGATAACTTTATAATTAGTTAGTACACATATTTATTGATAATTTATTGATATTAAAACTTATATATATTTAATTATTTTTATTTCTCTCTTTGGAAAATATTATTTTAATTTCTTTTCACTTCAAACTTTTTTTTAAATTAATTTATTATCTTTTCACTTTTAATTATTTTAATAAATTGTGTGTATTTTTTTTTTAAAAAAGCAATTTAAAAGTGTCCTTTAATTTTAATGTTTTAATATTTTAATGTTTTATTTGATTTTCTTCACTTATTTTGATATCCGTTCAAAAATTAACTTATTTTTAATAAAAGACAGTTGAAATCAAATCAAAACGAAAGATAAAGAAAATAAACTCAACAGAAAATTAAAAGAGAAAAAACAATGAATGTAAGTAAAAAATATAGTTTCGATACAAGGTAAAAAAATGTGTATTAGCTTAATTTAAATACAAGATTAAAAAAATAAGAATATTTTTTTTAAAAAAAAATAAAGAAATTTTTAGAATTATTTAAAAAAATAAATAATTTTCAATAAAAAAATATAAAAAAATAATATTTACACACATGGCGGGCGAATATGTACAAACACAACCAACTTGGGTGGTTGAAGGTGCCACATCAGCATAAAAGGTGCACAAAAATACGAAAAAAAATGAGTTCAGGGGGTAATAGGATCTTGGTTAAGTTTAGGTGTGTCTCTAGGATTTTGATCATAGTCTAGGGGGTACTTATGCCTTATCCCTATTTTTAAAAGGGAGAAATTACGCGGATAAGTAAACATATACTAGTTAATTAATTAACATAGCTATAGTTTTCATTAATTACCATTCGCGACTTAATTTTAGCTATAGTTATGTGTCTCTCTCCTCTCTTCCTCTCTTATACATATACATATACAAATTGATATGATTGTATTTTGACCAAAGTAAGCCATTATTAAAATCAATTCACAAAATAATATATATTTTTTTAAAATTTTACAAAACTAGTATAAACGTAGTTCTCAGTAACGTTTTAGGTTATATTTAATTCAAAAAAATTCAATAACAAAAAGACAAAAATCTGACAGTAAACAGACATAAAACGTTATTGTTAGTAGCATTTTATAATTCGTTACTCTAAGGCACGTTTTACAGCTAAAACGTGACTCACAGTAACGTCTCTCTGGAATAATTGAAAATTAAAATTCAATCTCATACATAGATAATACTTTTGCAAGGAACGGGAGAGTGATGAGGGATTTTCTACAATATCAATTAATTTGATAGGTTATGGACCACGTAGCTTGTCACACCCCGAGCCTACCCCCTGGACGTGGCCAGCACTCGGAGACCATCGCTGGCCCCAAGCGGACCCTTGGCCTGACTTACTTAACTCAGCGGAAGACTTAACTCAACAGAAAAAAATTAATACAATAGTTTAATTAAATGATAATATCTTAGCCAAAATGGCAACTTATGTCTTAAAACAAAGTATCTACAAATACATAGATGAGAGACTCAATACTAACTGTCTGACTGTCTATGAAGCCTCTATAATACTGAGATGGATGTTGGGACAGAC
>NW_006239080.1:0-45873 GCF_000226075.1 Solanum tuberosum | reverse complement strand
ACTCTTTACTCTTTACTTTACTTGAAACTTGAGCCTTAAAACGAAATTTAAACGTTTAATAAAGACTCTTGAAAACTTTAAGAAACTTTGCTTTGACTTGCTTCTTAACTTCTAGACTTGACTCTTAACTTCTTTGACTTTGATCTTAACTTTCCTTGAATTGGATTATGGATTCAAGGCTCATGATCTCATGTTTATGGATGATTTCATGATGTTTAGATGTACCTTAGAGTGTTGGAATCAACTTAGAAACATAGGTACATTGCTAAGGAACAAGTATTAAAAGGTAGGGGACGAATGGGGAGAACTGGCATCCCTGGCGCTCTGAGAGGCGCGGGGCGCCAACCCTCAAACTTCAGAGGCTGGGCTGGGGCACGCTGGGTGGCGCGGCGCCCCAAGGGGTGGACTTCAGAGTCCCTTTTGGGGCGCGCTGGTTGGCGCGACGCCCCACCCTTTCCCCAGGTGAACCCCGACTTTTCTCCTTCGTTTTTCATCTCTAAACCCTCTAAACTTCTATGGTTCTTTCCCCAAACACTTAGGATCATTAATACCCTCAATACCCAATAGATTTAACTCAGAAAATAATCCGAAAACACCAATCAAATCCACACTAGGCATTCAACAATCAACCAACAAGAATTCAACAATGTTCTTCAAGAACTTCACTTTCTTAACATTCAAACAACTCCAAATCGCTGAATTGAAATAAGTTGGTGTGTGAGTGAACTAACCCAACACGAAAAGATCTCACATAACTTAATAGGGATCACCCCTGACGAATTCCACTCGCAAGCTTGGATGATCTTGGTGAATTCTTGCCTTCTTCTCCCGTTCTTTCTTTCTTTCTCTCTTCTCCAAGCCCTAATAGTATTCTAATTTTTTTCAAAACTGAATTAAGTTCTGCTTTTACCCCAATAAATCCCTAAAAATGAATTAGGAAATAAATTAGAGAAAAGACTACTTTGCCCTTCCCTAAATCCGGATTGGGACTTTCCTCAATCCAACAGCCCAACTTCTGAAAGACATATCTTACTCATACGATGTCGAAATCGCGCAAACTTGGCGGCATTGGAAAGATCTCTCCAAGGGCTTTCCAACTATATCAACAACTGCTCCTAACTCATCCTGATCTAGGAGTTATGGCCGTTTGAAAATGGCCAAAACTCACTTTCTTAACTTGGACAATTTTCCAGATTTCCTTCTTCTTTCCAAAATCATTATTTTCAGATTTTAAACTCTTTCTAGTCGTATCTAGGTTCCAGATGTTACATAGCTCTTTATATTCTAAGAGATAAATCTTACATCAAAACTTAATCGGTAAAGAAACTTTCAACTCAACTTTGTGCTGGGAGTTTTTAGTGACCTTAATTGATATCCAAAATCATTACCACACTAAAGAATTTACCTTTACATATATGAGCAATTTAAGAATAACCCGATAAGACTTTATATGCAAATAAAGAATAGTTCGGGCATTAGCTTAGAAATTTTCGAGGTGTTACATGCAACTTTTTATAAATTTGTATCAATGTATTCAAGTCTAATAGTTATTTTTTTTACACTTATATCAAGTATTTGAGTGTATTTTTGTTCACTATTATATATTTTTTATCAATGTATTTAAGTATTTCTAGTGTATTCATCATTAGAATGCATTTATATCAATGTTGTACCAATGTATTCAAGTGAAAAAAGTCTATAACACAACAATGAAAAATTGTATCAATGTCGTACAAATAATAGTTAGTGATACAACAAATTCTGTAGTGCAATTCCCTTTTTAAAAAGATACTGTTGCACAATTAATGCACTGCATTAAATATATTTATCTTCGGAGAAACTATCTAAACATAAAATATGTATATTAGAATACAATCACCAAACATGATGAATACATTTTGATACAGTTGGATAGTCAATTAAAAGTTAGTTACGAATTGTAATTATCTTAATTATAGTTATTGGACCTTATGAACCCCTAAACTATAATCATTTCTGTCATTAAAAAACAAGTAAGGTTGTGTAAATTAAATTCTACTTGAAACTTGTGGATAAAATATGTAGATATTTATGTAATTATAAATTATCTTATGAAGGATAAAATGAAATTTTTTAAATGAAATTGTTATTAAATATATAAATATGTTATTCTTTCTAGAATCGACTAAAAAATGTCATATAGAAATGAAGACAGCAAGATGTTTAAAGTAAAAGTGCCAAATGGCTTAAATAAAATGTAAGCTAGCTGATACGTACGGAAAACCTAACGTATTAACTGTAAATTGATAATTGAAATTTCTTTTTTCTTGCAAAAATGTACTCCTTTCGTTTCAAAAAGACTGGTCTAGTTGGACTTGACACAGAGTTTAAAAAAGTAAAGAAAACTTTTAAATCTTGTGGTTCTAAATTAAAGTTATGTCAAATGTATAAAATTGCCTTTTAATTTTGTGACCTTAAACATGTCACGTGAAAAGCTGAAATTAAAATATTATAAAAAAAAAAGAGGTCATTTTTTTTTAAAATAGACTAAAAAGGAAATAAGGACATTTTTTTTTAAAGAGAGTAATACGTTACACAATATTTTGTACACTTGATAAATAGCTTAATGAAACGTACGGAAACTAAAATCTCCTAATCCCGTCAAGTCAGAAATAGGACACCTAGCTAGTATTGGATAATTCTGGAAGAACATTGTGTATGACCTGTCCCAATGAAAATGAATTTTACATAAATCATGCTCTTTATTATTCAACACAATAGCTAGTTCTAGAGATGTCTTTTGATTCCAAAGACATGTGCAAAAGCTAAAAAGAGAACCACATAAGCATATAAAATTAAGGTCTTATCATATCATGAATCAAATGGATAGAATAAGAGTCCCTTTCAATGAGTTAAATTTTAATTAACAATTTTTGGCTTATTTTCATTATTTCAACATAAAATTAAATGCTTAAATATACCTTTTATTTTATCAAAACACTATCCAAATGTTTAAAATTATTTTAAATTTAAAACACTTCAAATAAATCAATTCAACAAGCTCTTAGGTTGTTTGAATTGACTTATTTAAGGTACTTAAATAAAAAAGCTTTTAAATACTTTTGATAAAATTTAAAAATATTTTAAAATCAAAATAACAAAAATAAAAGCAATAAGTCCGTCCAAACAGGTTGTAAGTGATATGAGCTAAGTCACATCATATGGAATCATGTTGTTTGTTGATTATTGGCCTAAACCAATTTTAAAAAGCAGCAATACTCTTAGGAGGCGTACAGACCATGAAATTCCATTCAATCTCATAATACTATAAAGTTTAACAGTATTAAGTGAGGTCATTTGTCCCTTATTGTTTCCTTGTAACATTTAAATATCTCTCAACCGTCACTTTTGCCGCCTGCCTCATCTCCGGCCATAGACTAGCTTAATTATTTGTCAAATTGTAGCAGTTTTCGCGATTCAATCTCCGGGGATGGATCCAGTCAGGACTGGTACCAGCGCCGAGGTCCCACTGCTTTCGAATCAGAACTCTCGGACGAGGGAGAACCGGTGGGTGATATGGAGGGCGGTGTTCAATGTGTCGACTACTATAATTGGTGCAGGAATTATGTCAATCCCAGCAACTTTAAAGGTCCTAGGTGTTGTTCCCGCATTCGTGTTGATTGTTCTGGTAGCTTTGTTAGTAGACATAACGGTAAATTTCATGTTGAGGGCCACCTATGCTGGTCAGTCCACGACGTACGCTGGATTGATGAAAGAGAACTTTGGAAAGATCGGTTCTTTGGCAGTGCAAGTTTGTGTAATGATTACTACTCTTGGTTGCTTGATCATGTATCTCATTATTATTGGTAAGTTTCATTCTTTAATGTCTCTTACGTGATCAAGGGATGAACAGTTGGTCTTGTTATATGGACTTGGACAACCCTCACCTTATTAGCTAGCTTTTGGGGTTGAGTTAGTCCCAAGATCCATCTTCACATCGTATCAAGACTTGGATGTATGACAACAGTCCTAATTTTTCTTATTTTTTGTTAATTTCTATGATCAGGAGACGTTTTTTCTGGAAAAGGAGAACACCTTGGTGTCCTTCAAGAATGGTTTGGGATTCATTGGTGGAATTCTCGTTATCTATCGATCCTACTCACTGTCTTGCTTGTTGTGCTTCCTCTGGTCCTATACCGCCGAGTAGGTCAGTTCATTCTGTCCTCTTTTCTTGGAGTTACTTCAAGAGTTAAAATGTTCACTAATAGTTCATGTTTATATGGCTTGTGATTGCAGAATCATTATGGCTCAGTTCAGCAATCGCAATTATCCTAGCAGTTGTATTTGTTGGTATATGTTCTGTAATGGCAATCATTGCAATCGTAAAAGGGCAAATAGTAAGGCCAAGAATGCTACCGGAGTTGAATAGTACTTCTTCCTTCTTTAATCTCTTCACTGCCATCCCAGTCATTGTAACAGCTTTTGCATTTCACTTCAATGGTAAAAGCTACATAGATTCGATACTTGATCATTTCGTGGTCTTGATGTTAACTTTACTGACATGCAACATAAAAACTTGAATGCAGTCCATCCTATTGAAATTGAGCTGGGGATACCTGGAGCTATGACTAGTGCTGTCAAAATTTCACTAGTAGTTTGTTCAGTCATCTATTTCTCAATTGGAATTTTTGGCTACCTTCTATTTGGAGATTCAATCAATGCAGATATACTTGTAAATTTTGATACGTCGTCCTCTGGTGCTATAGCAATCAGTCCCATTCTAAATGATATCGTTCGTTTGAGCTATGCACTTCACCTAATGTTGGTATTTCCTCTCTTAAATTACTCCCTGAGAGCCAACATCGATGAACTCATATTCCCTAAGAAGGAATTACTAGCAACTGACACCAAAAGATTCATGTTTCTTACACTGATCTTGTTAGCCTTATCATATATAGTAGCCATAGCTATACCATCGGTATGGTACATTTACCAGTTCATGGGATCAACTTCAAATGTTTGTCTTGCCTTCATATTTCCAGGTGCAATTGCTCTAAGGTCTCTGTCTTTCTTCCCCTCAACTTTTTAACTAATTAATCTGAAAGATTTTCTTTCTTCTGTTTTTATGCTGAACGTTTTGTTTCTTATTTGGCAGAGATGTCCATGGTTTATCTTCAAGAAAAGACAAGATCATCGCGGTAGTCATGATTGTTCTAGCTGTTGTGACGAGTGCTATAACTATCGCTGCCAACATCTACAATATGATTATTGGAAAAAGTTCATAAATTTATGCCATGAATCTCAATTAGACCTTTTGAATTTTCAATTTGTATTTGTGTTTTGTTGTGCAATATTTGCTAGTTCCAATAATATCGTTGTGAATACAGAATTTAGCCATATTCCTAAATCAATTGGACCAGAAAATTGACAATACTTCTTGAAGCAACGAGAGTGAGAACTACATATTCTGTGTTAATCCCACAAAGTAGGGCGTGGGGAAGGTAAAATGTATGCAGATCTTACCTCTAAGGTACAAAGGTTGTTTTCTATAGACTCTCAGCTCAAGATAAAACAACACAAAGTAGTATAGAAAAAGAAATAACGGAAATGAAGACAGTCATGACAAATATATACTATAGACAACTTGACAAATCATTATAAACCGTAGTAGTCATGACAAGATACAATGATAATCGAAGTGTAAGAAACCCACAAATAATAACCAAACTCAAAGGACAAGAAACTTCAAGAATATACAACTAATAAGACGGCTGGCTAATAGTAAAGAATAATAAGCGAGACAACACTCAACTATCAAACTTCCTACTTTAATATGTGTCCTCCGTGACCTCTTGTCTACGGTCATGTCATCAGCTAGTTGAAGCTGCATCATGTCATATTTAATCACCTCTCTCATTTACTTCTTCGGCCTACCTGTACTTCTGTTGAAACAATCCATAGTCAGCCCTCACACACCTTTGCACAAGAGTATCCGCGCATATCCTCTGCACATGCTTAAACCATCTCAATCTCGTTTCCCGCATCTTGTCCTCTATCGAGACCACTCCTCTCTTGTCCCGGATATCTTAATTCTTAATATCTCTTAGTATACCAGAGCTTGAATATGATCAATGACTGCCTAACTTATGATAAGGAAGAAAGAAGAACTCACAATTGGATGAACTTCAACCAAATTAAGTAGAATCCCAATAAGAAAAGCCTACCTATTTATTTATTAACATCATAAAAGGCTAAATTACTCCCTTTATAAGTATATGATGTGAGTTTTTACACACTTGTACATACATTAAAGTGAAAAGAGGCCAAGAAACCTGCCAATTGACATAGTGTATCTATGATTCCCCGTATATTTCATTATATACTATCAATATTGAGACGATAAACGCATAATCCACACCAGGATAAACTCTTACTTCAAAATTTTCTCTTCCTTTGAAGAAACTTCCAAGTTTGAATCTCTCTTTGACCTGCATAATTGAAAGAATTATTTATTCGTATACACTTTGAAAGACACTCAAACAGGGATTTGAAGTTTAATAATTAGTTAAGTACCTCAGCAATCAAAGTATCCCCTTTATAAACTTTGAAAGATTGATTGGTGAAAGATCCCTTTACATGGAAATCACATATCTCTCCATTGATATTGCTAGCCAAGAACACATCAAGTTGCATTTTCATTTGAAATGTGCTTGATCTTTTAATTGTGTAGAGCAGATCATTTATGTCTGAACTCTCAGCACGATAAACTTTCCACGTATTACGCCATGAAAGTGTCTGCACTCAAATATTTAACAAACCACATCACTCTTAAGTTCATAATATATGCATTCTTTGAGTTACTTTGATGCTTCTAAATCATTTTACACAGAAGAATAAAACTCCGTGGTCGGCACTCAAAGTGTGGCCTAACAGTCAATAAAGAGGGTGAAAATCATAGGAACTGCTAAATCATCAACTAAATTTCTGTGGTGAATATACCACAAATTATAGACGCAGATATCTCACAAGCACCAACAAATTCTTAATTGGTGAGCAGAGTTATTGGATACTTGTGCTGGTGAAGCATAGGTCGATCGAGATGAGCTCAAGCAGGGCGGAGTAGCTATGTTATAGTCAATTGGACACCCTTCCTTGGAAAATAATGTTAATGATTAACGAAGTGATTAAATAACATATTCTGGACAATCTTGACATAATAAGGTGTTATAGCCAAGTTTTTCCCCGTTTTATTTTATGGACACATTCCATGAAATTCCTGACTCCGCCACTGTGCTCAAGTGAGCCTAAACCATATCAACTAAGAATGAAAACTAAAAAGAGAGAATATGTTTGATACCTTTTCGCGCAGAGTAAGGAGAGGTAAACCATCAGGATGAGCAATGATTCTTTTCTTCTTCCTGAGATGCCAAACTTTTCCATCACCTTGGAGAAGAGAGATTCCAGTATCATCCAAGACATCGATATTTAGTTGTGAGAGTCCAAGGATCTTCTTCTTCACAGTTAAGTTCACAAGATAAGGAAAACAGAAGCCATCCCCAACAATAGGAAGCAGGGGAACTTCAAAATTTATCTCTGGTTTAAACATATATGTAAACACTACTTACTGAACATTAATTGACAAAAACTAGCTATGACTTGCCTTATATTGGTTCACAAGAGATTGCCAAAAGGCAAAAGTTAATTGTGTTGAAAAAGTAATACTAACAAAAGAAGATGAGATTGCTCTGTCACAGAAACTTCCCTTCGTTTTCCTATATATTGACCGTTGAAATTTTCATTTTAAAATACAAGGCCCATTGATTGCTATTTTATTTTTTAAACAATTTAAATGTATAGAGATCAGTCGGACGGTGGATCTTGGTCAGCATGAATTTAGCTTTTAATTTGTACTTTCATTAAGCATCCTATCATAATTCATAGATATTCACTTACTTTTACGTAAAAAAGTCTAAGCATTCACATTTGATATAAATAGAGCATGAAAATAGCGACTCTACGTGGAAAATATGTAGCTTTACACTTTTAAAAAACATAAAAGAATACTCATTAAAAAAAAAAGTTTTTACAAACATTTTCACAGAAGATATTCACCCGTGGTTAATAAACAAGGGATACACTATGGAAACTAGGGTTCTAATTCAGACAAAAAAAATTATGCTGATATATTTTGGATTTTGAGATTCAAATAAGTTTATTTTTATCGTAAATTTTTTGTATATTTTTTAAATATTTTTGATTCAATTATTGTGACTTATATTATTTTTTACATAGTTTACAAATATATAAATTTTATTTCAAAAAAATTGAAGATTTCGCAAATTCTCGATCAAACTTAAACTGTTTGACTCTCAAAAAATAAAATGTATCACATAAATTAGGACATAAAGAGTAATTAATTTCATTTATCTACTTAAGTCAGAAATTTTAATTGTTCAGTTGATTGATTGTTTATGTTATTAAGAAAGGTTGTTTAATTTTCTGCCCATTTTCCTACTCCTTATCCACAATTTTTTTTTTTTTTTTAAAAAATAATCTTAATAGACAAAATTACTTATACTTGATAGTATATTCTTTGTTAATGAAAAATATCACGGCCCAAGTCAAATAATTAAAATGCGGGAAAGTTGTCTAAACACCACTCTAAAAATGAATTACTCTCTCTAGTTCAATAGTATAAAATGAATTACTATATGGTTCAAAATGGATAAAAAATTTTAAAGTTTAAGAATATATTAATTATTTTTTCAAGAATTATCTTTCTTTTTTATGGAGTTTTCAACTACTTCTAAATCTCAAATTATATCTTTACTTTTAAGAAAAGTTCAAATAAAAATTTAAAAATGAATAACATTAGTAATAAATTATCTTTAAATTAATGATTTTAAATATTTTGGTGCGTCACAACTCACACCTGACAAATCATTTATATTGAATTTGAGGGAGAAATTATTGTACTCATATGAATTCATATACTCCCTTAGTTCCTATTTATTTGTTATTTTTTACTTGACACACCTATTAATAAAATAATAATTAATATAATAAATTTAATATTTTATTTCTATTAATTGATAGAATTTCAAAATTAATTTACTCATTAAAGAGATTCTTACATTTTTCAAAAATATTAACTCTTTAAATAAATTATGAATATAATAGATAAAAAAATATTATTTTTTTATTGTCAAAAAATGACAAATAAAAAAGAATAAATAAAAAATTAAATTTAGACAAGTAAAAAGGGATAGAGGGAGTAACAAGTTCACTTAACGTCAAAATGACCCATGTGCGTTGCAAATGAAAAGGAAAAGGGGAAGAAAATCAAGAAAAAATTCTCGAGACACCGAAACAAGGCAACGGCTACAGATATGTGGTACATGAATCATGAAAAAGTTCAATTGTTTTATTATATTCCTTCTGACTAATATTGGTTGATCATTTTATTAAAAATAATTATTTTATATTAATTGTCTATCTTATTTAATTAAAAAAAATATCAATTAATTTTTATATTACCCTTTGTAATTAATTTTTTTTTGGAAAATATTCACATTTATTTATAAAATTCTCAAAAAAAAATTTAAGAGACGAATTTAAAAAATTATCTTTTTATTTATAATTTCTTAATTTACGGTAAAAAGTACATTAACTATTGAAGTTGATTTTGATCATATTTGTTTGATGAGGAGAGGAAGGAGAAGGATCACAATGGATTTGAAAGTTTTCTATCATATGCTAGAAAATGAAATCAAATTAAGGAACAATATAGCCAAAAGTCCTTGCATCAGTGGCTAAGTGGACAAAACCACCCCTATCAAAAAAAAAAGATGGTTTATATTGAAGAGCTCCATTGAAAATTTAGAGGACCAGTTTTTTGAATTAAAGAGAGTATTGAAAAATAATGTAGATCCAACTACCCTATTTATTGCTAAAGGTGGGGTGCATAAGCAAAACAATTTTTTTACCACCACCAACAGATGTGGTATGGTGAATAAGACTACTTTTTCCTTAATTAAAAATTTAGTAAAAAAATCTTAATATAAAAAGCGTTTTTCCCTAAATGGAACCTTATCGTGAAAGAAAATTTCTACTCAGTTCTGTGACTATTGTCTAACGACTACAAGTTAGAGATGATTATTTTAAATTGATGCAATAAGAGTTCTGTCTCATGAAGGGTCATACTACGAAAAAATGTAATAAAATTATAGAATATCCATTAGGTTTAATTAGTAACATATCTCAATCAGACGATCATGTTCCACTTCAGCAAGGCAATAATTCTTAACATGACCTGATCAATATAATCAAATTTTATAAATGTTGAATCATACAACACATGAAGAAGCTAGCTAGTACTAAGTACTAACATGACAGGTAATGCTTTATATACTAATAAATACATTTTATAAATGGATCATTAATATATGAGCAATCCATCACACCATTGATAATGAAATTTGACAAATAAAAGTAGATAATGCTGGATTAGTATAAACGCAAATAGGAAATTCTACTAAGATATCACTAAGGGGAATTAGTCAATTACTCAAAAGGAGATGAACTGATTAGATATATTTCATGTGTACCAACATTCAAATTCAATGTCTTATCTGTTTAGATAGCACCTACCCAATCTATATCACGCTTTTTTATGGGATAAAAGCAATCAATGATAAAATACAGTAAACCAACTAGGTTGAGGTCGAATTTCACAAAGAGCGTATTACAGTTCTTTTATAATTAATTTGATGTTGAGATTTAAATCAATCACTATTATTGGAAAATTGAGGGATTTTATGAGAAACTACTAACTATTTTTAATTACTTGGATTGTATCAATAAGAAAGACGAACTAGGTTTACCGTTTTTAGATATCGAAACTCAATTAATACTATACTATCAATTCATTCAGGTATATTCAATATGCAAAACTGGCGGATTCATGTCTCGTAAAACCTCTTGACTCAATTAAGAGAATATTACTCTAAGTCCTTTCTCGACACTTGATTGTCAAATTAATTTTTCCATTCATCAAAATCTCAAGTAAATTATCCTCACTTGAGTCCAAGTTATTAGATGGTGGTTGGTAGCATCTAATCACTATTAGTGATCATTTTTCTAAATCTTAACTTCTTTGATCAAACAATCAGAATACATACAAGTTCTTTAATATTGTCAACCATTAAAGAAAACATTAATTGTGAAAGGAACATAATACACAATGACCACTCCTTCATGAAAAGATATTTATTGTAAAGAATCCATGATCATCATCCCTACTCTAAGTTTCATAACTTTAGTTATGAGTTTAGCTACTCATAACTATCTATAGATAATACTCCCTCCCTTCCATATTATAAGTCACCCCTTTCTATAGGATGAAATCCAGGTTCCACCCCAATGGCAATAATTGATAAAAATAATATGCGTATCTGATCCTTGTACGTCCTACATAGATATAACCAATGATGTTCTAGTAAATTGATGTGGTTGGTCAGATTTCTAATCGGGTATTAGTCAAAATAATTAACAACAATTATTGTTCACTACCTAATTGCCCAATCAATCTACTATTTCCAATGTTTACATGTTAGTTTGTTTGCATGAACAAGAAAAGAAAAGAACAGACAAGTTGCTTTTTTCCTTTTCTAGGTGGGGCTAGCTAGGAAGCTAGGGAGAGAAAGAGCTGCTTAAAAAAATACTACTCCCTCCATCTCATATTATAAGTCACTCCTTTTAAAAATAGTTGGACCACAATATATGTCATTTTATAAAATTTATGCATAAATTACCATATTTTACCCATTATACCCTTGATTGATTAATTAATTAATTAATTTTGAAATGTATTTACTTTGACTAACCTAGAAAATCTACAAGTAATTAATTTCATTGGGAGAGTACTTCATTCATTAATTAACTACTTTCTTTATTCACTACTTATTCTATAAATTTTATTTTGAAAAAAAATTCAAAAATAATCTTGAAAGTTGAAGCTTCAACAAATTTTATGAAGGAAGATGACATTTCAAAAAGTTCAAAGGATGTAAAAATAGAAGACTCAACCAAAACATGTGAAGGCCAAATTGAGAAAAAATCAAGATCCAATTAAAGGAGTTATGCACAATTTAAATGAAAAAAATGATTTGTCGAACTAGAACTAAAATTCATTTGTCGTCTAATTTCATTATCAATAACATCAGATTCAACAGGAAAATTTAGATCAATTTGAAGTAATGAAATTTGAATATTTTGTGATGTTGCCATGTTTGCTTTAAGAATTTCTATATAAAAATATAAAAAAATAATTTTACACAAAATATATAGGAAAATTGAGGTGGAAAAAACTTGATTTTTAAAATTTTTTGTTTCAATTGATGAAAAAATTTGGCTCCAAAAAAGTAAAATTTAAATAGTCATCCAAATGCATTTATATTTTTGAAATCTAACATTTCATCATTTATTACAAAGTTGTCATAAGCAAACATTAAATAAGGGAATAAAAGTAAAATTACCTTATTTCTTAATGCAAGTGAAAATGGAAAAGGTGACTTATAATATAGGACGGAGGGAGTACTCTCTCCATTCATTTTTACTTGTCATTGTTTGACTTGACACATCCATTAAGAAAACAATTATTGATATAGGTATTTTATCACACTATCCCTATTAAATGATGTTTAGTATTAGGTCTTGGAGAATAAGTACTTAATACTGATGGTAAAAAATAGAAATAAATAATTGTTTTTTCTTAATATGTCAAAAAAGGACAAGTAAGAATCAAATTCTATTTTAGGAATAAGTGACAATTAAAAGTGAACGGAGGGAGTAACTATAATAAATGAAACTACTAGAGAAAATGAATGTAGAAGAGAATAATAAGAACCTCTGATTAATGCAGATTGCAGGTCTTGTAAGAGAATCTTGTTCGTTCCACAATAATGTACTAAAATTATAAAGAAAATCTTAAAAACTAAGAACAATAAATTCTAAATGACTAAATAGTAATCATCTACTAATGATTTGTAACCCAAAAAATGTCGCCAAAAGACATTTATATAAATATATAATAATTGGGTCAAAATTCTAATTTCAATTGGACTATGTTTTTACTAGGTCAAACCCAGTCTGATAGACATAGAGGCCGCAGCGCGAGGCCTATTGCACAGGTCACAATGCGGGGTCCATCTTGAACCCTGTCTTTTTTTTTAGTCTCTGAAGTTTAGTTCTTTAACAGATGCATTGTGAGGTTCATCTCAGGGTCCTACTTGTAGCTATTTTGCCTTAGTCTGAATTATTTTATTGTGCGTTTCAATTCATCGTATGGATCATTTCTTGTTGTTTTTTGCCTGAAAGCATCTTAATCATTTTCATTAGCTCATCACAGCGTATAATCAATAAACACATGAATGCATAAATACTCCCCAAACTTAGAGATTTTGTTCGTCCTCGATCAAATAACTGATCCTATCATCTATAGACTCATATCACATCAATGCTAGTTAGACAAGGTTACTCACAAACTTTGGCTCACATGGAAAGTTTAATCATGATATGCAATTTACTCATTCGACAATAACTTCCAAACTCAAGACTTATAACGCGATTACTAGACTGACTCTTTATCACATATATAGGGTCAACTTGCTAAGATGCAACTACTGAGATCAATAGGTTTACTAGTTTTAATTATCAAGTGACCTTACAATCAAAGAATTGGCATTTTCCACTTATCATATTTATAATTTCAACAGAGCATGACTTAAATGGGTGGAAAATATATTAATTATACATTAACTATACATTATATAGAATTACAAAGATATGAGAATATATTTACAATTCCAAATAATATGTTACACAATCCGCAAGATATTCTAATTGATTTACAATAATTAGGAAAAAATCTATCCATTAAAGAAGGTTAACTACTTTTCATGTAACATCCGAAGTGACGGAAGAATCCTAGATTCAACTTGCTACTGACTGAATTGAGATATAGGACGTGAGGATGAACTAGTCCAACACTATGAATAACCTTACATACCTGGAAAGAACAATGTTCTTGGCGAAAATTAACGAATCTTGAAGAATACTTGAAAACCTAGTTTTCTCCTCTTGGAACCTTGCTCTAATTTATCTAAGCGTTTAGGAATTTGAAAAGTGATTTAGAATCTGACCAAACCCTTAATTGGGTTAGGAAAATTGGGCTAGGCCTATAGGGAAAAGGAAAAGACCAAAATGCTCTTTTCTAAACCGAATGAGATGCCTTAAATAGAGAGGATTCACTCAAATGGGCGTAACATTTTACTCCAAGCTCAAAATTAAGAAAATTTGGCAGCATTGTGTAACATCCCACCTTAGAAAGAGCTACATTTAGAAAGAACTATTTTGGAAAGAGTAAAAAAATTGGAAATTTTGGCAAGTTATGCTAAATATGAGTTTTGGGTCAACTTCAAATGACCAAAACTTTCAGTACATGATGAGTTAGGTGGCCCATAAGATATCAAATGCAAGGTCTTAGAATCTTCTTTCCAACGCCACCGAGTTTGCTAATTTTCGAGCTCATATGAGGGAGATATGATTGTTTGAAGTCGGGCTGTCTATTTAGGGAAAGTTACCCAGATTTAAGAGGGGTATTTTGGTCTTTTCCTTACCCAATCAACAACGAACTTTGGTAATATTTAGGTGTCTAAACTGAATTAGCTCAGTTTTACAAATCCTAATTTACGCTAGGGTTTTGAAAGAAGTTCAAGAAGAGGAGAAAAGGAGAAAAATCAAGTGTTCGTCAAGTTCTTAAGGTTTTTGTTGCGGATTTTGCCAAGGGTTTGATCCCTAAAGAGGTATGTGAGTTCTCATAGTGTTGGGTTCGTTCACCCACACGCCAATCATGTTATTTTCAGTGAAATTTTGTTCTTGAAGTTGAAGAGTTTGACTTCTTGATTAGTTTCTTGAAGTATTGTTTTCGTTCTTGAATTAGGATAGGTTTGATAAGTTCTTGAGATAATCGTATGAAGTTTAAGAGTTTTTTTTAGTAGATTCTTGTGTACTTTGGTTGGGTATTCGAATCTAAGTGATTGGGGAAGAAACCATTCGATTTTAGGCAAATTAGGGTAAGAAAACGAGTAAGAAAATCTATCGGGGAAATCTAGGCATGGTGTGGCGCGCCTCCCCACCATAGGGCTAGAAAAGTGTGTTTGTAAGTTGGGGCCCAGGCCCTGCGCCATCCAGTGCGCCCCAACCACACTTCTGTAGTTCAAGGGCTGGTGCCTTGTGCCACTCAGTGTGCCAAGGTCGTCTTCCCCCACCCTTTCTCCGTCGTTTAGTCCGTCTGAGTTCTTCCAAAGGGTACCTTTACTCCCCTTTGATTCTAAACACCCTAAAATACTTATAAACATTTAGAAATCATTCAAACATGAATCATAACCTTGAATTCATAATTTAAATTCAAGGTAGAGCTAAGAGTCAAGTCTTGAGAGTTTATCCGAGTCATTTTAACAAGTCTTTTACAATCGTTTGTAAACTTATTTAAAATGACTTGAGCACAGAGTTGAGCAAGAGTAGAACTGAGTTCATTTTCTTTAAAATGATATATGGGAACTAAGTATTCCCAAGAGAAAATGTTTTTACATTTAAGATGAGAGGAAAACACCGTTTTCCAAAAGAGTTTTCATGTGCAGTTCTGAGTACCATCTCTTTTAAGAGAAAGATTTGTGAGTAATAATCTCAAACCACAGAAAGAGTTAAGTTTTTAAAAACATATGAGATAGTATATTTTGGGAGTAGTATTGAGCACCGATAAAGGGGAGAGTTCATACAACTCACAGCCCCTATGAACCATGTAGCCAACGTGGGTAGAAAGGGTCATACTTTTTAGATGATTCTGATTCCTTAATGCTTTTTAGCATAGACTAGTGGATCCACTTAGTAGTAGGTTCTATACCCTGACAAAGTAAATGACAGTTCTGGCAGCGTGGGCTAGACGATGTATCATCACATAGCTCATAGTCCTGGTTTTCAGTTAGAGAATCTTCCACAAAGTTTATTTTGTATTTTCATATACAAACAAAGTTTATGATGTATTATTGCATACAGACTGAGTATATTGTATTTTTAAATAAATGAAGTTGTTATCTATTGTTTAAAAAGCCTTTCTTTAGTATATTGTATTTTTAAATAAATGAAGTTGTTATCTACTGTTTAAAAAGCCTTTCTTTATAATGCATTATCTACTACTTCTTTATATTGAAATGAGTTGAGTATGCCTGAGTGAGTTGAGACAAGGTAAATGTTTCTTTCAGTTCCAGTTCAAGCTTATGTCTTGTTTTAGATTTCTCTTCATATGCTCGTACATTCCATGTACTGACGCCATTTGACCTGCATCTTTTATGATGCAGATACAGGTAATCAAGACAGCATCCAGCGCTTCGTTGATCCAATCAAGTTCCAGAGTCATTTGGTAAGCCTCCTTGCTTCCGGAGGATCCCTTTTTTATGTTATCATTTCAGTTTTGTTAGGATGATCGGGGGTCTTGTCCCAACATCCCTCATAGTATTTAGAGGCTTCATAGATAGATAGGCAATAGTTCATGAGTCTTTTCCATTTTCAGTTACAAATGTTTAAAGACTTGAGTTGCCTTGTTGGCTAGTTTAATGTTTGTTTCTAAAACATTCTAAGTTTACTTTTGAGACACTTGAGTAAAGTTGCATTTGCTTTCTTTTATTGATGCCTAAGTCTTTCGCTGAGAGTCTAGCCAGGCCAAGGGTTCGCTTGGGGCCAACAATGATTCTCGAGTGCCAGTCGCATCCAGGGTGTAGGCTCAGGGTGTGACAAATTTGGTATCAGAGCACATAGTTCAAGAGTCCTAGGGTGTCTATGAGCCGTGTCTGTAGAGTCCTAGTTATTGGTATGAAGCGCACCACATCTCTAATTAGGAGGCTACGACATTTAGGAACTATCTCACTTCTTTCATCTTATTTCGTGCGATAGAGTTCATCTCTATAAAAGTTTCTTTCTAATTCGTGCTTGCGCGTATCTTTCAGATCATGCCTCCACGAAGAGCTGTTCGGGGTCGTCCTGCTAGAGGGAATGTTGAGGATCAAGGGGTACCCAATGCACCAGAAATGCAACCCAAGGAAAGGTCACTAATGCTGAGTTCCAGGAAGCTATCCGGATGTTGAGTCAAGTTGTGACCAACCAAGTTGGGCAACAAAGAGAGAATCGACAGGAAGTGGCAGATACTTCCAGGATCCATGAGTTCTTAAGAATGAATCCTCCAAGCTTCACTGGTTCAAGTGACACTGAAGATCCAAAAAACATTGTGGAAGAGTTGCAGAAAGTTTTTGAGGTTATGCATGTTGTTGATGCTGAGCGAGTGGAATTAGTTGCATACCAATTGCAGGGTGTCGCTAGAGTCTGGTTTGACCAATGGAAGAAGAGTAGAGCTGAAGGTGCACCGATTGTGAGTTGGGATGTGTTCGAAAGTGCCTTCATAGGGTGTTTCTTTCCTCGTGAGCTAAGAGAGGCAAAGGTAAGAGAATTCCTCACTCTTAAGCAGGAATCTATGAGTGTGCATGAGTATAGCCTTAAGTTGACTTAACTGTCCCGTTATGCCCCGGAGATGGTTGCTGACGTAAGGAGCAGAATGAGTTTATTTGTTGTTGGGTTGTGTAGTCTATCAAGTAAGGAGGGCAAGACAGTTATGCTAATAGGGGATATGGACATAGCAAGGCTGATGATCCATGTGCAATGGGTTGAGGAAGATAAGCTGATGGATAGAGAAGAGTTCTGAAACAAGAAGGCTAAGACAGGAAATGAGTTCAGACATGAGAAGAGTAATGCAAACCGTTCATCTTTCCAACAAAATCAAAAGGGACCTACTCCATCATCTGCTAGTGCACCTGCACCAAGGAATAGAGGTAAGTTCAATAATTAGAGTTCACGGAATTTCAGAGCTAGACCTGCACAATCTCAAGGTAGTGTGGCACAAAGAGAAAATGGGGCTTACGTATGTGCTCAGTATGGTAGGACCCACTCAGGAGTGTGTTGTGATAGCTCCACTGATTGCTTCAAGTGTGGTCAGAATGGTCACTTCATGAAAGAGTTCCCTAAGAACAGGCGGGGTGGTGGTAATAAGGGTAATAGAGCCCAATCTTCTTCAGTTGATCCACCATACAGAGTTTCACCTAGAGAAGCTACTTCAGGGATATGCGGAGGGGTAAACCGTCTATATTCTATCACCAGTCGCCAAGAGCAAAAGAATTCTCCAGATGTTGTCACTGGTATGATCAAAGTCTTTACTTTTGATGTATATGCTTTGCTAGATCCAGCAGTGAGTCTATATTTTGTGACTTCTTATATTGCCATGAATTTTGATATTCTTCCTGAGCAACTTCTTGAGCCCTTAAATGTTTCTACACATGTTGGTGAGTTTATTCTAGCTGAAAGAGTTTATCATGGTTGTACCATTTCTATCATTCACAAAGACACCATGGCTGACTTAGTCGAGTTAGACATGGTAGATTTTGATGTTATTCTAGGTATGGACTGGCTTCATGCCTGTTATGCCTCAGTTGATTGTAGAACCCAAGTATTTAAGTTCTAGTTTCCTAATGAGCCAGTTATTGAGTGGAAAAGTTGTTCACCAGTGCCTAAGGGTCATTTTATTTCGTACCTTAAAGCCAGAAAGTTAGTTTTTTTCACACCCCGAGGCTACCCTATTGATGTAAACACGGGACCTAGGATCACGAGTGACCCTAAGCTAACCTTGAGCTGGAATATCATAAGCATACTTAACCAACTGAAAAAAAGATACTATGCGAAAGCTTAAAACATGAAATAAACTGAAACAATGGGGCTAATCCAATCCAAGTCTGAATATATAAATACTGAACTATAATTCAAATACTAAAGCTGAATCTGTCTATGTCTGAAATAAGCCTCTAACTGACTAGAGATGTTGGGACATGCCCTCAGCTAATTCTAGTAAAACTGAAACTAAAATGAAAGTCTGAAATATAAAGAACATGTCTATCGTCCTCTAAGAATGAGGACTCACCACAGATACTACTGAATACGGCTTGGGAACTGATCTACAAGTGATCTGAATGCTGAGGATCTGAACCTACATCACAAAAAGATGTAGCGCAGAGTATGCGTTAGTACTTGAAGGTACTGAGCATGCAAGATAGGATAAAGCTGAACAAGCATATAAATGAACAAAGCAAACTGAGCAATGATATAATCTGATGATAAAGATACTGAAATATACTGAGTATGAACTAAACTGAATGCAATGACCAAGTACATAACATGGTGAAGCTGAATACTGAAATATAACTGGAACCTGGTCAATGCACTAGAATCTGAAAGTGGGAGCTACTATTAACCGACATAAAACTACGTGATCTAAACGTGGAGTCCGATGTATACGCCCTATCGAGAGGACCCAATATACCTTGCTAGGGGTATAAAGGCATGGCTGACATGATCACTAAAATTGATGTCCACAAATGGGACTTATAAACCTACGGGGGCATGTACTTCTAGGACTATGAGGGTGACTGACCTAGTCCAACTCGGTGTTAAGCCTACTCCCAACTGGAAATGTGTACAATACAACATAACTGAAATATACCAGATAGCTCAATATTCTGACATGCTAACTAGAAATGCAACATTAAGTACTGATAATGAAACATTTGAAAACTTAGGCATGTATATCTGGTTATCTGTCCTAGCTAGTGTAATTCATGAACTAAACGATTCTACACCACTAGGGTTCTGAATTTTATGCAAGGAACTAGGCAACATTGTTACGAAAACATGATAATCTGATTAGGAATACTCTAACATCTAAATCACAACAATTATCTGAAGTTCTAGGAACCCTAGGTCTCTGCAATATTTAGGGAATCAAGCATTTGACTGAAATCTAGGGACCTAGTGGATGAAAAGAATTCACTAGTGAAATCCCACATACCTAGTGATGAATTCTACAGAGAAATCTTTTGAGTTCGGGGATGGAACTAAAGAAAACCTGCTGCAATCTTAGAGAGGGTTTAATCGACTGTTTCTTCTCCTTTTTCTCTAGTTTGATCAAATTTTGGTGAATGAATCGCTTAGGGTAAGTTTTGATCAAGTTATCAGGCTTGAACTGACCAAAACGACGTAGTTTAGGGGTTAAACGACGTAGTTTAGGTGTCCAACGCATATGGGAAAAGACCAAATGACCCCTAACTTAAAAGTTGTCGGGGCCAACGACGGGCCTGACCGACGAAATATCGACTGACCTGTGGTCCATTCTAGTCAGTCGTCGATTGGCTTCAGAGACTGGTATCTGGAGGGCTTTGAACCACGACCTCGACCACGAACCGTGATCTGAACTACGGTCCGTAGGTCCTGGCGTGGGTCCAGACTTAGCTAGATTTTCTGGGGTTCTGGGAGGGACTTGCAGGTGGCCTACCACGGACCCCACTACGGTCCGTGGTTCACCCTACGGTCCATAGGTGGCCTCTGTTGGTGGCACCTACAACTCCTGAAAATCTGCATCTTAGTCTTTCTAGCATATGGGGTGTTACATTATCTCTCTCTTGGGAACATTCGTCCTCGAATGAAGTCTAAACTAGCTGATTATGGAGGGAAAGAGCTGCAAACCCTACCACTAAGTATTGGAAACTGAAATCTGACTGAACTAAGTTCCAAGAACATGCAAATACGCTGAAAATGCAAGTATACTGAGGGAACATGATACTAAGACCAAATCTACGCAAGAGTAATTGAAAGACTGGAGAGGAACTATTACCTCAAGCTGGAATGGAATCAGAAGTAAAGAGATAAGGATACTTGGCCTTCATGGCTACTTCAGTCTCCCAAGTATCTCCCTCTACTATTGATTGACTCCTCCACAAAACTTTAACTGAAGCGACTTCTTTATTGCTCAACCTTTGAACCTGACGATTAAGAATTTCAACTGGCACCTCTTCATAAGTGAGACTATCTTTCACAACCACACTCTCTAACGGTACAATAGATGTTGGATCACCCACACACTTCTTCAACAAGGAAATGTGAAAGACTGGATGGACTGTTGCTAGTTCTGCTGGGAACTCTAACTCATAAGCCACTTTACCAACCCTTTTTACGATTCTATAAGGACCTACATATCTGGGATTAAGCTTCATTTTCTTGCCAAATCTCATCACTCCCTTCATAGGCGACACTTTCAGGAAAACCCAATCATTGATTTGGAACTCCAAATCCCTTCTCCTTACATCTGCATAGAACTTGTGGCGACTCTGGGCTGTCTTAAGTCTATGTCTGATGAGCTGTACTTTTTCCATTGCCTCATGAACCAAATCTGGCCCTATCAAGGATGCTTCACCTACTTCAAACCAACCAACTGTAGATCTACATCTACGCTCATGCAATGCCTCATAAGGACCATCTGAATACTGGAATGGTAGCTATTATTGTAGGCGAACTCTATAATAGGAAGGTGATCATCCCAACTGCCCTTGAAATCGATCACACAAGCTCTCAACATGTCCTCTAAAGTTTGAATGGTACACTCTGCCTGTCCATCCGTCTGTGGATGAAATGATGTGCTAAGATTAACCTGGGTACCAAGACCTTTTTGAAATGATCTCCAGAATGAGAGGTAAACTGAGGACCTCTATCTGAGATAATAAACAAAGATGCCCCATGCAACCTGACTATCTCATTAATGTAAAGTTTGGCGTAGTCCTTCGCCGAATCTGTAGTCTTAACCGCCAAAAAGTGAGCGGACTTAGTAACTTTGTCTACTATTACCCAAATGGAATCATGTTGTCTACAAGTACGAGGTAAACCTGTAATGAAGTCCATATTGATCACTTCCCATTTCCATGTAGGAATGTTAATCTCTTGAGTCATACCTCCTGGTTTCTGATGTTCTATCTTTACTTGTTGACAATTAGGGCACTTAGCCACAAAATCTGCTATATCCCTTTTCATGCCATTCCACCAAGAGACTTCTCGTAGATCACGGTACATCTTAGTGGTAGATAGATGAATAGAATACCTAGAGTTATGGGCTTTTGTAAGGATCTGATGTCTTAACTCACCCACCTTAGGAACACATACACGACCCTGGTAGCGCAGCACACCATCTCCCTCTTGGGAGAAAACCTCAACTTTCTGCTGATGAACTGCACCCTTCAATTGAAGCAATATAAGATCACTTTCTTGTTTTTCCTTAACCTCTGCTACCAATGAAGATTCTAACCCATTCTGAACTGTCACACCAACATCAGATATGTGCATAAGGCAAACTCCTAAGCAAGCAAGCCGGTGAACATCCTTCGCTAATTCCTTCCTTTCTTTCTCAAGATGTGCTACACTACTCATCTATAGTTTTCTAAGAGCATCAGCTACTACATTGTCCTTACTAGGATGGTAAAGCGCATTCATATCATAGTCTTTGAGGAATTCAAGCTATCTCCTCTAGCGAAGATTCAACTATTTCTGGGTGAACACATACTAAAGGCTCTTCTGGTCTGTGAACACATCTTACGTGCATACCATACAAGTAATGTCTCCAAATCTTTAGGGCAAATAATACGGCTGCAAGCTCGAGGCCATAAGTCGAATAGTTATTCTCATGCACCTTAAGTTGTCTTGAAGCATAAGCTATAACCTTACTTTGCTGCATCAACACACAACCTAGGCCAACTCTGGATGCATCACAATAGATCACATAACCGTCTGAACTCTCCAGTAGAGTCAAAACAAGAGTTGTAGTCAACCTAGTTTTCAGTTCAGCGAAGCTCTTCTCACACTCATCTGACCAATGAAACTTAACCTTTTTCTGAGTCAACTTAGTTAATGGAGAATGTATAGCTGAAAATCCTTCCACAAACCTTTTTTAGTAATCGGCTAAACCTAAGAAACTTCTGATATCTGTAGGAAAGGTGGGTCTAGGCCATTGCTTCAATGCCTTTATTTTTTGAGAATCTACTTGGATCCCTTCGCTAGATACCATATGCACAAGGAAAGCAATTGATTGTAACCAAAACTCGTATTTGCTAAACTTAGTGAATAACTGGCGATCCTTGAGAGTTTGCAGGACAACCCTCAAATGGGTCGCATGTTATTCCTCATTCCTATAGTAAATAAGGAAATTATCAATAAAGACAATAATGAACAAGTCCAAATACTGCTTGAACACCTTGTTCATCAAATCCATGAAAGTTGTAGGAGCAAAGGTTAGTCCAAACGACATAACTACAAATTCATAATGATCATACCGAGTTCTAAAGGCTATTTTCGAGATGTCACTATCTCTGACTCTGAGCTGATGATAACCGGATCTTAGGTCTATTTTCAAAAATTGACTAGCACCTTGAAGTTGGCTGAACAAGTCATCAATCCTGGGGATAGGGTACTTATTCTTGATTGTGACTTTTTTTCAACTGTCGAAGTTAATGCACATCCTGAGAGAACCATCTTTCTTTTTCACGAATAACACTGGACCACCCTATGGGGAAATACTAGGTCTGATGAAGCCCTTATCTAGAAGGTCTTTCAACTGTTCTTTAATTCCTTAGCTCTGCTGGAGCCATTCTGTAAGGAGGAATATAAATAGGTTGCGTATCTGGGAGGAGATCAATTTTGAAGTCTATTTCCCTTTCGGGAGGAATTCTGGGAAGATCTTCTGAAAATACTTCTGGAAACTCATTTACTACTGGAACTGACTCAAGCTTTTTCGGAGCTGGAATCCTTAATCCGAACTAAATGATAGATATACTCTTTGGAAATCATCTTTCTGGCCTTAAGGTAGGAAATGAATCGACCCATAGACACTGAGCTACTACCCTTCCATTCTAAGATTGGTTCACTTGGAAATTAGAAGCGAATGATCCTAGTTCTACAATCGACTGTGGCATAACAAGAATGTAACCAATCTATGGCTAGAATGACATCAAAGTCTACCATTTCTAACTCTACAAGATCTGTTGAGGTGACTTTCTGAGAGACTGTGACAGGGCAATTTCTGTATACCCGTCTAGCTATAACTGGGTCAGCAACTGGAGTAGAGACTGAGAAGGGTTCTAAGAGAGTTTCTGGACTGACACTGAAGTTTACTTCTATATAGGGAGTTACAAAGGAAAGAGTAACCCTTGGATCTAACAAAGCATAAACATCTAAATGAAAGACTCACAACGTACCAGTAACCACATCAGGAGAATCGTCCTGGTCCTGGCGATCCTAGAGAGCATACAACCTGTTCTGGCGCTGACCGCCACCTGTTCCAGATGAAACACCATGCTGAGTTGGGCGACCTGCTGGTGCTGCTGAAGCTGTAGACTGAGCCCTATTATTTTTACCTCCTTGTCCTTGATTAGAAGAAGGGCAATCTCTCAACCTGTGACCAGTCTGACCATAACCAAAACATCCTTCCTTGTCTGCAAGACACTTGCCCGGATGGTTCTTACCACACTTTGGACAAGTTGGGTAGGTTCTGCTACCTGAAACACTCCCCTAAGACTTAGAGCTTGATGCCCTACCTTTCTGATCTTGTCGAAACCTAGGGGATGGAGCACTAACTGATGAAGGTGCTAGAGCTGAAGATCTTTTCTTAAATTTTAAGCGATTTCCACCACCCGATTTCTGCTGAGAGTACTAATAGTTCCCTGTTCTAGCATTTTTGTTGTCCTTAGCTAGTTCTCTAAGCTTATCTCCCTCAACCTGCTGAGCATGAGTCATGAGCCTAGAGATACTCATATCTTCCAACAACATAGCATTTCTGCACTTTGTCTTCACCAAGTCAGATACCTCAAATAGGAACTTACTCATTTATGCCCTGGGATCGGCAACCATATGTGGAGCATACTTGGAGGGCTGGGTAAACTTAAGTCTGTACTCTTGTACTAACATAGAACCTTGTCTTAAATTCATAAATTCCTAAATCGTAGCCTCTCTCAACTCTTTTGGGAAGAACCTATCCAGAAAAGTTTCAGTAAAACACTCCAAAGTCACAGGAGCTGCATTCTCATCCCTGTTTTCTTTCCACTCCATGAACCATATGTGAGACACATCCTTGAGCTGGTAGGACGCCAACTCTACCCTGCCATTTCCAGTCACTTGCATCACTCCAAAGATTTTCTTGACCTTATCAATGAAGTTCGGGGGGTTTTCACCAACATACGACCCTAGAAACACATACTGATTCATCCTAACAAAATCTCGGACCCTAGCTGCCACTGATCCATCACTAGCATTTGTAGGAACTGGAACCTGCTGATTGTTCTGGTTTGCTACACTCTGAGCCAAAAGCTAGATAACATTCTGAAACTCTGCATTCAAAACTTCATGGTCTAGGACTGGAGGGACTGCATTAGCGTTGTGGGCATTAGCATTCCTTGCGTAAGCTCTACGAAGAGGCATGATCTGAAACACATAACGTCGAGTTAGAAAGGAGATCATACCCACGCACAATAAGAATAACAAGAAAGTGAAGTTTTTTCCTAAAACACTTCGTAGCCTCCCCCTCATAAGTGTGGTGCGCTTCACACCCATGAAAGGAACTCTACTTAGTGCGGCTTTTCAAACATCCTAGGATTCTTATCCTGATGCTCTGATACCAAGTTTGTCACGCCCCGAGGTTACCCCCTTAATGTAAACACGGGACTTAGGATCACGAGTGACCCTAAGCTAACCCTGAGATGGCATATCATAAGTATACTTAACCAACTGAAAAAAACATATTATGAGGAAGCTTAAAACATGAAATAAACTGAGATGATGGGGATAACCCAATCCAAGCCTAAATATATAAATATTGAGCAAGAGTTTAAGATACTGAACTATAACTCAAATACTAAAGTTGAATCTGTCTATGTCTGAAATAATCCTCTAACTGACTAGAGATGCTAGGACATGCCTCTAGCTAACTCTAGTAAAACTGAAACTAAAATGAAAGTCTGGAATATAAAGAGCATGTCTACCATCCTCGAAGAATGAGGATTCACCATGGATACTGCTGAATATGGATCGGGAACTAATCCACACGTGATCTGAATGCTGAGGACCTGAATCGACATCATAAAAAGATGTAGTGTAAAGTACGCATCAGTACTTAAAGGTACTGAGCATGCAAAATAGGATAAAGCTGAACAAGCATATAACTGAACTAAGCATACTGAGCAATGATATAATTTGAATATGATAAAGATACTAAGATATATTGAATATGAACTAAACTGAATGCAATGACCAAGTACATAACATGGTGAAGTTGAATACTGAAATATAACTGGGAACTTGGTCAATGCACTAGAATCTGAAAGTGGGAGCTATTATTAGTCGACATAAAACCACATTAGGTAAATGTGGAGTCTGATGTATATGCCCCATCGAGGAGACCCAATATACCTTGCAAGGGGTACAAAGGTATGACTAGCGTGATCGCTAAAACTGATTCCCACAGAGGGGACTTATAAACCTACAGGGGCATGTAGTTCTGGGACTATATGGGTGAATGACCCTAGTCCAACTTGGCGTTAAGCCTACTCCCAACTGGAAATGTGTACAATACAACATAACTGAAATATACCGGATAGATCAATATTCTGACATGCTAACTGGGAATGCAACATTAAGTATTGATAATGAAACATTTGAAAATTGAGGCATGTATATCTGTTTATCTATCCTAGCTAGTGTAATTCATGAACTAAATGAATCTACACCACTAAGGTTTTGAATTTCATGAAAGAAACTAAGCAACATTGTTACGAAAACATGATAATTTGATTAGGAATACTCTAACAGCTAAATCACAACAATTATCTCAAGTTGTAGGAACCCTAGGTCTAAGCAATATTTAGGGAATCAAGATTCTGACTAAAATATTGGGACCTAGTGGATAAAAGGAATCCACTAGTGAAATCCCACATATCTTTCGATTTCGGGGATGGAACTGAAGAAAACTTGTTGCGTTCTTGGAGAGGGTTTGGTCGACTACTTCTTCTCCTTTTGCTCTAGTTTGATCAAATTTTGGTGAATGAATCGCGTAGGGTAAGTTATGATTAAGTTACCAGGCTTGAACTTACCAAAACGATGTAGTTTAGGTGTCCAATGCATAGGGGGAAAGGCCAAACGACCCCTGACTTAAAAGCTGTCAGGGCCAACGACGGGCATGACCGACAGACCATCGAATGACTTACGGTCCATCCTGGTCACTTTTCGATTGGCTTCACAGACTGGGATCTGGGGGTCTGAACCACGGTCTAGACCACGGGCCGTGATCTAACCTACGATCCGTAGGTACTGGCGTGGGTCCAGACTTAGCTAGATTTTTCTGGGGTTCTGGGGAGGAGAATGCAGGTGGCCAACCATAGACCCTACCTACGGTTCGTGATTCACCTTACGGTCCTTAGGTGACCTCCGTTGGTGGCACCTGCAACTCCTGAAAATCTAAATTTTGGTCTTTCTAGCATATGAGGTGTTACAGTCTCCAAGGGGTGCATGTATCACTAGTCCGAGTTAATGACTCTAGTGTCGAGACACCACCTATTCAGTCAGTTCCAGTAGTGAGTGAGTTTTAGAAGTCTTTCCAGATGATCTTCTCGAAGTCCCTCCTGAGAGAGAAATAGACTTCGGCATAGATATTCTTCTCAATACTCGTCATATCTCCATTCCGCCATATAGAATGGCTCCAACAGAGTTAAACGAGTTAAAAGAGCAGTTGAAAGATCTTCTTGAGAAAGGCTTTATTCGACCAAATGTCTCACCTTGGGGCGCTCTGGTCTTATTTGTGAGGAAGAAAGATTGTTCTCTTAGAATGTGTATAGATTACCGTTAGTTGAACATGGTTACAATCAAGAATAAGTATCCTCTTTCGAGAATTGATCATCTTTCAATCAACTTCAGGGTGCCACTTGTTTTTCTAAGATAGACCTCAGATCAGGCTATCATCAGTTGAGAGTAAGAGAAAGTGACATTGCTAAGACAACTTTCAGGACCCGCTATGGTCATTCTGAATTTTTGGTTGTGTCTTTTGGCCTAACTAATGCTCCTGCAACATTCATGGATCTTATGAACAGAGTATTCAAGCCTTATTTAGATATGTTTGTTATTGTATTCATTGATGACATTCTAATCTATTCGAGGAATGAGGAGGATCATGCTAGTAATCTCAGAGTAGTTCTTCAAACTCTCAAGGATAAGGAGTTGTATGCTAAATTTTCCAAGTGTGAATTTTAGCTTGAGTCTGTGGCATTCTTAGGCCAGAACAAGCCTAGACCTACGTCTCCAACTGATATTAGGAGTTTCTTGGGATTGGCTGGTTATTATAGGAGGTTCTTCGAGGGGTTTTCATCTATTTCATCCCCATTGACTAAGTTGACTCAGAAAATAGTTAATTTTCAATGGTCTGAAGCTTGTGAGAAAAGCTTTCAGGAATTGAAAACTAGGTTGACTACTACCCAGTGTTGACCTTACCAGAAAGTACACAAGGTTTTATGGTATATTGTGATGCATCCAGAGTTGGACTGGGTTGTGTATTAATGCAGAATGACAAGGTTATAGCTTATGCCTCTAGACAACTTAATGTTCATGAGAGTCATTACCCAACCCATGATCTAGAGTTGGCTGCTGTAGTATTCACTTTGAATATATGGTGTCACTATCTTTATAGTGTTCATATTGATGTGTTAACCAATCATAAGAGTCTTCAGTACGTGTTTAGTCAGAAAGAGCTTAATCTCAGGTAGAGGAGGTGGTTGGAGTTACTCAAGAATTATGACATGAGTATTCTCTATCACCCAGATAAGGCTAATGTTGTTGCTGACACTTTAAGTAGATTGTCTATGGGTAGTACCGCTCATGTTAAGGAAGGAAAGAAAGAGTTAGCAAAATAAGTGCACAGACTTGCACGATTGGGAGTCTGGATAATGGATTCCAACGAAGGAGGAGTAGTGGTGATGAATGGGGATGAATCATCATTAGTGTCTGAAGTAAAAGAGAAACAAGACCAAGATCCTATTTTGCTAGAATTAAAGGCAAATGTTCATAAGCAAAAAGTGATGGGTTTTGAACAAATAGGAGACGGTGTATTGAGGTATCAAGGTAGATTGTGTGTGCCAAGGGTAGATGAACTCCCAAAGAGGATCATGGAGGAAGCTCATAGCTCCAGATATTCTATCCATCCGGGTTCCACAAAGATGTATCGTGACTTGAGAGAAGTCTATTGGTGGAGTAGTATGAAGAAAGGTATTGCAGAGTTCGTTGCTAAGTGCCCGAATTGCCAGCAAGTTAAGGTAGAGCACCAGAGGCCCGGTAGTATGGCTCAGAATATATACATTTCAGAATGGAAGTGAGAGATGATCAATATGGATTTCATTATAGGTTTACCACGGTCTCACAGATAGCATGATTCAATTTGGGTGATTGTAGATCGAATGACTAAAGCATCCCATTTCTTCCGGGTAAAGTCTACATTTTCGGTAGAGGATTATGCTAAGTTATATATTCAAGAGGTGGTCAGACTTCATGGAGTTCCAATATCTATTATTTTACATAGAGGTGCGTAATTTACTGCACAATTTTGGAAGTCATTATAGAAAGATTTGGGTTCGAAGGTCAATTTGAGTACTGTTTTTCATCCTCAAACTGATGGTCAAGTAGAGCACACTATTCAGACTTTAGAAGATATGTTGAAGGCTTGTTTGATCGATTTCAAGGGTAATTGGGATGATCACCTACCTCTCATGGAGTTTGCTTACAACAATAGTTATCACTCTAGCATTCTGATGGCTCCTTATGAAGCTCTTTATGGGAGACGATGCAGATCTCCTATTGGATGGTTTGAAGTTGGTGAAGTTGGGTTGATAGGACTAGACTTAGTTCATCAAGCTATGGAGAAAATTATGGTTATTCAAGAGAGATTGAAAACAACGCAGAGTTGTTAGAAATCCTATACAAATGTTAGGAGAAGAGACTTAGAGTTTGAAGTAGATGATTAGGTATATTTGGTAAGAAGGGGAAGCTTAGTCCCCAGTATATTGGTCCTTACAGAATATCCAAGAGGATTGGTAATGTAGCTTATGAGTTGGAGCTACCGTCAAAATTAGCAGTAGTCCATCCGGTATTTCACATTTCAATGTTGAAGAAGTGTATGGGTGATCCTTCACTTATCATACCTACCGAAGATATTGGTATTAAGGATGGCTTATCTTATGAGGAGATTCCCATTCAGTTCAGATTCTTGATCATTAGGTTCGCAAGTTGATAACTAAGGAGGTAGCATCAGTCAAGGTTCTGTGAAGGAATCAGTTCGTTGAGGAAGCTACTTGGGAAGCTGAGGAGGATATGAAGAAGATATACCCATATCTCTTTGAGTTCAGAGAAATTCCAGATCAAGGTACTAATTCTCTTCATAGTACTCTTTCATTGATATACTGAATGTGTTAGATTTGCATGTTGGGTGCTTGAGCTGGATGTTAGATGTTACCACCCTTAGTTCTACTTAGAGTAATCTCATTCGAGGACGAATGTTCTCAAGGGGGAGATATTGTAACATCTCTCCCTAGAAAGAACTAGAATTAGAAAGAACTATTTTGGAAAGAAGTAAAAAATTGGAAATTTTGGCAAATTATGCTAAATATGAGTTTTGGGTCAACTTCAAACGATCATAACTTTTTGTACATGATGAGTTAGGTAACCAATAAGATATCAATTGAAAGGTCTAAAAATCCTCTTTCCAATGCCACCAATTTTGTTAATTTTCTAGCTCGTATGAGATATATATGACTGTTTGAAGTCGGGCAGTCTATTTAAGGAAAGTTAACTAGATTTAAGAGGGGTATTTTAGTCTTTTCCTTACCTAATCAACTTAAAACGAATTTTGGTAATACTTAAGCTTCTTAACTGAATTGGTTCAGTTTTACGAATCCTAATTTACGCTAGGGTTTTGAGAGAAGTTCAAGAAGAGGAGAAAAGTCAAGCGTTCGTCAAGTTCTTGAGGTTTTTGTTGCGGATTTCGCCAAGGTTTTGATCCCTAAGAGGTATGTGATTTCTCATAGTGTTGGGTTCGTTCACCCACATGCCAATCATGTTATTTTCAGTGATATTTTGTTCTTGAAGTTGAAGAGTTTGAGTTCTTGATTAGTTTCTTGAAGTATTGTTTTCGTTCTTGAATTAGGACGGGTTTGATGAGTTCTTGAGATAGTTTTATGAAGTGTAAGAGTTCTTTTTCGAGTAGATTCTTTTGTACTTTGTTTGGGTATTTGAATCTAAGTGATTGGGGAAAAACCCATTTGATTTTAGGCTAATGAGGGTAAAAAAATGAGTAAGAAAATCCGTCGGGGAAATCTTGGCATGGTATGGCATACACCCCCACCATAGCGCTAGAAAAGTGTGTATGTAGGTTGGGGTGTGGAGCCTACGCCAGCTAGTGCGCCCCAACCACACTTCTTTAGTTCAAGGGTTGGCGCCCTGCGCCACCAAGGTTGCCTGCCCCCACCATTTCTCTGTTGTTTAGTTCGTCTGAGTTCTTCCTAAGGGTACCTTTACTCCCCTTTGATTCTAAACACTCTAAACTACTTCTAAACATCTAGAAATCATTCGAACATGAATCATAACCTTGAATTCATAATTTAAATTCAAAGTAGAGCTAAGAGTCAATTCTTGAGAGTTCATCCGAGTCATTTTAATAAGTCTTTTACAATCTTTTTTAAACTTGCTTTAAATGACTTGAGCACAGAGTTGAGTAAGAGTACAGCTGAGTTCATTTTCTTTAAAATTATATATGAGAACTAAGTGTTTCCAAGAGCAAATATATTTATATTTAAGATGAGAGGAAACACCATTTTTCAAAAGAGTTTCATGAGCAGTGCTTAGTACCATCTTTTCTAAGAGAAAGATTTTTGAGTAATAATCTCAAACCACAGAAAGAGTTATGTTTATTAAAATATATGAACTAGTATATTTTGGGAGTAGTATTGAGCACCGATATGGGGAGAGTTCATACAACTCACAGCTCCCATATACCATATAGCCAACGTGGGTAGAAAGGGCCATACTTTTTAGATGATTCCTTAATTTTTTTTAGCATAGACTAGTGGATCCATTTAGTAGTAGGTTATATACTCCGGCAAAGTATAAGACAGTTCTGGCAGCATGGGATAGAAGATGTATCATCACATAACTCATAGTGATGGTTGTTGGTTAGAGAATCTCCCCACAGAGTTTATTTTGTATTTTCATATACAAACAGAGTATATTTTGTATTTTTGCATACAGACTGAGTATGTTGTATTTTTAAATACATGAAGTTGTTATCTACTGTTTAAAAAGCCTTTCTTTATAATACATTCTTTACTACTTCTTTATATTGAAATGAGTTGAGTACCCCTGAGTGAGTTGAGACAAGGTAACTGTTTCTTTCAGTTCCAGTTCAAGCTTATGTCTTGTTTTAGATTTCCCCTCACATGCTCGTACATTCCATGTACTGAAGCCATTTGGCCAGCATCTTTTATGATGCAGATACAGGTAATCAAGATCAGCATCCAGCGCTTTGCTGATCCAGTCGAGTTCCAGAGTCATTTGGTGAGCCTTCTTGCTTCTAGAGGATTTTTTTTTTATGTTATCATTTCAGTTTTGTTAGGATGATCGGGGGTCTTTTCCCGACATCCCTCATAGTATTTAGAGGCTTTATAGATAGATAGACAATAGTTCATGAGTCTTTTCCATTTTCAGTTACAAATGTTTAAAGAATTGAGTTGCCTTGTTGGCTAGTTGAATTTTATTTTTAAAACATTCTAAGTTTACTTTTGGGACAGTTGAGTAAAGTCGCATTTGATTTCTTTTATTGATGCTTAAGTTTTCCGTTGAGAGTCTAGCCAGGCCAAGGGTTCACTTAGGGTCAACAGTGGTTCTCGAGTGCCACTCGCGTCCAGGGTGTAGGCTCGGGGAGTGACATTTCCTAACTCATGCTAACACTCTCCCTTAAGATGGAGCATAGATATCATGTATGCCCATCTTGACAAGTGAGTTATCAAACGCTTATCTGGATACAATTATAGTTAGAACATCAGTCAGCTGCTCTAAGGTCTTCACAAATGGAACTTCAATTGTCTTATCCTCAATTTTTTCATAGATGAAATTTTGATCAATCTCCATATGTTTAGTATGATTATGTTGAATTGGGTTTTATGCAATTTTAATGGCAAATTGATCTTGTCGCAAAATAATTTGCTATGTACTCGATGTCTTCACTAGACAATGAGACAACCTTTTGTTTTTTAAATTTCCAAGTAACCAGATTACCTCCAACAAAAGTGAAATACTCAATTATTGAGCATCTTTGTTCTCCTTTTGCACCCCAATGAATCATAATAACCCATAATTTTTATATGGTGATTCTTAGAGAATACGAGGTCTCTTCTTTGTGATGACTTCAAGTATCGCAAGACTGCAATGATTGCATTCATATATATGAACTTCACTTAGATTATGCATAAAGAAACTTACCACACTAACTGCATAAGTAATATCTGGTCGGGTGTGTGATAAGTATATCAAGCATCCCACTAATCTTTGATATCTCACTTTGTTAGTAGGAACTTGATTAGGAAGTTCCTCCCAATAATGATTTTGTTCAATTGGTGTATCAATAGGTTGACAACCTAACATACCCGTCTTTTTTAATAAATTAAGATCATGTTTGCACTAAGAAAAAAATATTCCTTGTTTGGACATAATAGATTCAATACCCAAGAAATACTTTAATCCTCCTAGATCTTTCATATCAAACTCAAAGGACAAGTAAGTCTTCAATTTAGTCATCTCATCAATATCATCACCAGTAACAATCATGTCATCCACATAAATGCTAAGAACAATTATCTTACCATTTTGTATGTTAAAAAATAAGAAATAGTCTACGTTACTTTGAGTATAGTCATATTGTAATATTCTAGGTATTTATGTGTCATGTCCCGAGACTACACCCTGGGCGTAACTGGCAATCGAGAACCATTTCTGATCTTCAAGAGAACCTTTGATCTGGCTGCATGACTTACATGACATTAAATAATATATGGAAGCTTAAATAGGTGAACAATTTGACATTTAAGAAAGTCTTTATAATACTGTCTTGCAAAATACTTAAATTAATCATAAGTTAAACAAAAAATCCTAAGGAAATACTGGGAACATCTAATTTAGTCTGTCAAGCCTCTAACAATGTAAGATAGATGTCGGGACAAGACCCGCGACACCTCCAAAAGCTACTAACTGGAAGGAAATTGAGCCTCCTTGAAGCAAGGAGGCCTCACCAAAATATGTCTGCGAGTGAATAGTGATCTCAAGAAAGCGTATGTTAATGATCCTGAGTACATGTATCTACATCATGAAATGATGTAGGTTGAATGACGTCAATACATTGAATGTATTGGTAAGTGATAAGGTTAGAGTAAACAACTTACTGGTTTGAATGACTGAAAGCAACAACACTGGATCAATACATGAATATGAAATGAAAACCATTTACACTTTACAACATAATATTATGAAAACAACATGAAAATAATATACTTTACTTGTGGGGAGTTTCTCTAATTGACAACCATTACCATGAGCCTAGCAATGATACAACGTTTCACCTCACATTGCCAGGGTCATCCTATACTTTGTGGGGGTATAAGATGATATTGTAACTATGGATCCATCTAATTGGCCTTCTCAGAGGCAGTGAGGAGTCGCATAAAGAAACCAATGTTATGTTATCCTATCCTACGCTGGCTACGTAGTTTTATGGGACTTCTGAATCATAAGAGACTCTAACTCAATTCGGTGCTCGATACTACTCCCAAAATATTTGATATAACTTTATTCTTACTTTACCCATTTCGAAGAATAGACTTCTAAATTGATTGAAATACTTTTCAAATCATTGGACGTGTTTACATTATTGAAAACATGCATTTATGAACTTATCTTTCAACTCCAATAATCAACATAGATACATAAGTATATATATAGATATATAAATAACATTTGAAACTCTTAAGTGTTTATGAAATAAAACCTTTGAACTTTCCTGTTAACTTTAATTTGATTTGAAAATTTAAATTTAAGAACTATGATTAGGATATATATATATAGGATCTCTCAATGATTAATGGAGGCTTAGATAGCTGGTAATAAGAAGAGAGCGAAGACACTACTAAAAGAAACGCATACGGGACGAAGAACGGAGGCGAAAGGGGATGACGCCCCTGGCGCATCAGTGGCGCGCTGCGCTAGCCCTCAATTAACTGGGGCTAGTTTGGGGCACACTGCAGGCGCAGGAAGCCAGCCCCCCTGGCGCTATGGGGGGGCTCCGCGCCAGCCCCAAACCCAGAAAACTAGATGAATTTTTCTTGCTCAATTCATGGCCTAACTCATCTTGAATCGAATGATTTCCTCCTAAACTTATTTGGATTCATAAACCCAACAAAAAGTAATCTAAAACCCACTCAAATTTCATCAATAACATTACTCATTCGCAAAACCCTCACCTCAAGAACTCAACAAGACTCCATTGACAAAGAATGAAGCAAAACCTCAAGAATTCCTCAAGAACCTTTACATAAACGATTTCATGGACAATTTAGTGAACGAAATACATGCTTGGCATGAGGATGAACAAATCCATCACTATGAGAAATCTCACGTACCTCGAAAGAACTAAGTTCTTGGTGATTTCCCCAAATCCTTGAAGAACTCTTGAAACCTCCTCTTTTCTCCACTTGAACTTTGCCCTAACTTTCTTAAATGTTTTTGAAAGAATAAAAAATTGATCTCAATCAGCTTAGATCCCTATTTGGGTGGAAAATGTTTTGGCCTAGTGGGTAAGGAAAAGACCAAAATACCTCTCCTTAAAACGGATGAAAAGGCTCTATCTCGAGAGGCTGCACTCAAATGGACATAACTCCTTCATCCGAACTCAGATTTTAGCAAACTCAATGGCGCTGGAAAGAGGACTCAAATACCTTCTATTTGATACCTCATGGGCCACCTAACTCATTTTGTGCTGAAAGTTATGATAGATTTAAGTTGACCCAAAACTTAAAATTGAAGAGTAACTTGTACGAATCTCAATTTAGTTCTCTCAAAGTCCGGGGTATTACATTATGGTTGTCCCTCATCCCTTGTTGAAGTCTTACGAGCCTAAATCTAAGAGTATTATTGTAACATCACGCGTAATTCAAGAACATTTGATTTAGATTTAAATTTGATAAAAATATTTTTGTAGTTTCTTCCAAAAATACTTTAATTATTTATGAAATTAGGCATTGAAGACACTGAATTACGCGTTTGCGGGGTAAACAATATTTTATATAATTGTGGATAAATTTCTTTAGAAAATATTGTTTTTATGTAAAATAAATTGTTATAATGTATAAATAACGAACTACAAAAATTATTTTACAAGATAATATAAAAAAATTGTCATTGCGTGTGTACATATATAAATTATTCGAACTAGTGATTTCAGTTTTTTTTTTTTTATAGTAGTAACTTTTAAAAAATTACATAGCAAGTAAAATTATGCAATTTTATAGGATCTCTATCTCTCTCTCTTTATATATATATATATATATATATACTTGGCATATATACTAAAAATAAATTAATACTTTAATTTATTTATTTATTTTAGAAGTTAATATTTCAAAATGTCACTCAATTTTGGACATAAAAAATAATTTGTTTTGTTATGTCAAATTTTATTTAATGAGAAATTTATTTGAGTTACTTTTTCACACAAAAAGTTGTTCAGTGATTTTTTTGGATGTAAAGACTTAAGTCGGGTGATTTTATTGATGCAAATAAAAGTTTAATGACTTTGCTAAATAAATTTTTAAAGTTGAATGACCTTTTGATATTAACTCATAAGATTTTTGAGAAGAAGAACCAAGAGATTGTATTGCAACAAATGGCTAACATTTTATTAACTTGAAAAATCTTTCTACCATAAATAGTAAATTTTGTTGGAGAAATTAGAGAAAATGGTGTTAGATTTTATGGAGCTCTTTCTTTGAAGTTAACAAAAAAAGACAATAATGATAAATTTTGTTTGTCACGTAGGGTTTATAGTAAAATTTAATACTTGTGTTTTTAATAAATCTCTTAGGTTTAGGGTAAATGACCAAAATGAACATTTTTTGTCATACATTAAGGACTATTTCAATCAAGTGAAACATATTAAAGACGAAAATCAACACATTTGTTATACATTAAGGACTATGTCAATAAAATAAAATACATTAAGAACAAAAAATAAAGCATTACTCATGTATTTAGGTTTCAAGTTGAAGTTGAAGTTGATGTCGGCGTATCAATGTTGGGGGAATGCTTTGTTTATTATAAGGATGACAAAGCTTTTAATTTATGGGTAATGAAAGACGACCATGATATTAAGGATTCTTGGATGAAATCGTGCACTATAGCAAGCACCAAAATTTATAGAGTCATTCTCATGTATACGTTTTCAAATGATTAGGTGTTACTCTATTTTCAATTAGATTCGATAACAACGTCAAAATTTGTCTATGGCATAATATTTGTTGGATCATTTGGATTAAGCAATCAAATATGACCTTTAGATAATGATGATATTGATGTAGTTATAGTCAACACAAATGGTATTGTTTATATGGAAAGTCTCCCCTCTTTGAAACATGGTCAATAAATAGGGTGTGTAATTGGCCATCTAAATATATTGTTAGTTGTTTAAGTGAGAAGAATACACTTTTTTCATGTTTGTTTTTTTGAAATTTTACAAAACTAGAGTTATACAAAATAGATTTAATTTGTTATATATGGACTTGGCAAAGTTATACATCTGGAATACTTTGACAGTAACTAGCTAGTTAATAAAGCGTACAACTACGGTACAAAACTAAACTCACAATCAAACTTCTATTATAACAATATAAAATGGAATTCTCTCTTTGCTCTGAAAATAAATATGATAGAAGTCAATTCTTTCTTTGCAAATAAAACCAGAAAGCTCCTAGCAATGATATCCTCCAAGCTGTCTTCTTTTCCTTGCCGGTCTTTGGAGATTCTTCAGAGAAATAGAACTAACTAACCAAACAAGAAAAGAAAAATAAAGGCATTATACATTATAAATATGTCCTTTAACTTGAACTTGTCTTATATTGGTTCATAAGTGATTGCTATATCAAAAGTAATACTAGCCAAAAAGGATGAGATTTGTTGTATCACAGAAATTTCCCTTCGTTTTCCTATATTGATCGCTTAAATTTTCATTTTAAAATACAAAGGCTAATTTATTTTTTAAACATGAAGGATTATTTTAATAGCTAAGCAACAACAAGATGTGTACCTCAATTAACACTTGCAGCGAAAATTGTTGACAATGCATTTGATGTAGATTCGCTCCAAATCCGAACAGCCACAAGATCGACTCTGTCTCACAAAGGAAACATAGTGCAATTCACAAATTAAGAGTCTCCTTAGTGTGTAGATTGATTTGTGTAAAAAAATAAGATAGCTTTTTCTTCTCTGTTTATTTACTGATCTTTTATTTTTTCTTCCTCACGTTCTCCCCTTTTTCCACATTCTTCAAAGACGCTTACACTCGGAGTCTTTTAAGGAGAGGTTGAGCAGTTACTGTAGAAGATTTGGTGTTGTGACCACCAATATAACTTAATTTAGTCCATAGCCACCCCATTTCTTTTTTATTTATTTTGTAGGATTACTTTAAGAAAAAGTCAAAAAGTGGGGTTGGCTTGTGGGGTCAGGGACCTTTTTAACACTTTAAAAACTTGGGGGATAAAATACAAGTTTTAAAATATCATTTTCTTCCCAACACTTCAAATATTAAATAAATTTAATCCCTCCAAAAATAAAGTACAATCTCAATATATAAAAAAATTAATATATTGGTTATCAGGAAACCCTTTTTCCGATGAAACCTTAGAACTACTTTGTTCTCCAATGTGGCTTTTGATCTTCCATAAACCAGCTTTATCGATATTGTAAACCTCCATAAAACACCTTTCTCCAAGAACTAACCTTTCCAATCTTCTATTCTTGAAACCATAAAGAAACGTAAGTTCCCATAATAGTTCCTGAAGATTTCAAACGAAGTGAATCAGATCTATTTTGTTCAATCTTCTTCCCCAAGCTCAATTGAATCTTGATCAATCTTCATCCTTTCAAGTAAGTTTAATCGTATTTTCAGTAACTTTTAGACCTATTTGATTTATTTTTTAATTGCGGTAGTGTAGTGAAGTTTAGATTTTTGCTTAAAGTTTTGAAAATCTGACCCTTTTTAGTTTATGTTTTTGATTCGGCATCGTTAATGACATTTTCGTTTGGATAATGCATAGAAAATTTTTGAAACTTTTATGTTATCGATTTAAAAACTTTACTGTATTTTGATCTATTTTAAAGTTTTATGTTTGCGATTTTACTGTCGATTTCAGTTTGAACTGCTACTTCTTTTGCATGTGTTTTTAATGTAAGCTTTGACTGTGTCTAATAGACTAGTGGTCGATATTTTGATATGACAAATTTGTTTTGCTTGTATATAGTACAATATGGATAAAACTAGAAGCGGCATCATTAAACAGTCTGGTTCTAATGCTTCTAAAAATAAGAAAAGAAAGGCTGAACAAGTTTCCAAAGCTTCAAAAAAGAAAAAGTTATTGTTGAAGAACATGAGTCAAACTCTGATTCTGATACAATGGCCGAAATTGACAACTACCAGGACAGTAGTGCCCAATCTAGTGATGATGTTGAATCTAGTAATGATAAAAGTGACAATGAAGATGAGAGTAGTAGAGATACTAAAATTGGTGATGAGGATGAAGATCCCCTGTCTTTGCTAATTTGTGCAAAAGACATTTCTGGTATAAGTCGTATGATTTAAAGACATGGATAGATGAAATTGGATCGTTTTCAGCAAAAAAAATTGTTAGAGCAAGGATGGTTGTTTAACGTGATTTAATAAATCTTCTAGTTCAAGAAAAAAATTATGATGATTTTAAAGACACTTGTTATGGACACTTGAGGCATATTCCAGAATATTTCAAGTTCAATGGACAGATGGTCCATTATATGTTGTTGCGACGTATCAAAAGTGACAAAAAAACTACATGAAATTTGGTTCTGTGTGAATGATAAGCCTGCTTGTTTTGGCTTAAGAGAATTTGCATTGATTACGGGGATGAATTGCTCAGCATACCTCTGTGATGCAAAATTGAAAAAAATTCTTGAAACGGAAGAGAAAATTTACTACAAGGTGACTAAGAATAAGAACATTACTGCTACAAAGTTGATACGTTTGATCAAGGGTTTCAAGTTGAATAAGGAGCAGAAGTTGAAGTGCTTGTTGGTTTTGTTTGTCCACATGATGCTGCTTTCCGATGATCGATCAAAAATTGTGGATTCAAGTCATATTAATATGGTGGATGGTTTAGATTTTTTCAATAGTTATCCGTGGGGGAAAGAGAGTTTTAATTTAACATTGATGTATCTGAAGAATAAAATCAATTTGACGAAATAGAGTCAAGTGTTCAACGAAAGAGGAAATGCATCGTATGCTCTATATGACTTTCTCTGGGCATTTCTGGTACTTCTTATAAATTATGTAGTTGATTTATGATAAATTCTTATATATATATGTGTAGTATTTTATAGCTTCTGTTTATTTATTTGTTCTTCTATTAATTTCAGGTTGGGATATATGAGGCTTTTCCTCATCTTGGAAAGTATGTCAAGAAGTCGTTGGATTCTCCTTTACCCATTCCCCGTTTACTTAGATGGCACACCGCAAAAAAACGATAATACTATCGAAGGTGATCCATTTAAGTATAAAGGAAAAAGTACAAAGGTACAAAGTTTATTTATCATTATTTAGAAATATTTATATATTGGTGAATGTCATATAATATTTTTATTTTTTTTTCGTAGGTTGTTTACCCATACCTCACACCTACTGTCCGTGAAATAAAAAAGAACTACTTGGCAACTTTAAAGCCATATGTGGACGAAGTGAAGGATACAGTCCTCGATGCCTTAAAGGCAAATTTGAAAGGTGTAACTGTCCTTACTTCAGGAGTAGAAAATGTGGAGGATGAGTATTTAAGTGATCACAATCCTAATCAACCTTGTGAGAACTATGTACCAAGTACCTCTAAAGATGAAAGTATGTATGAGTGTGTTGCATCCCTCAAGCAATCAATGGTGGAAATTGTTGCTTATGTGCGAGAGGAGAAATTGAGAATAAATGAAAAGAACAAGAAAAACAAAAGTGGATAAATTTATATATTATTTCTGTAAAATAATTTATTTGTATTAATGCTTAGCCACTAATCTTACAGTAGATGATGACAACTTTTCAGCACCAATAGTTGATGACGAGATTCTTCCATTAGCTATTGTCGATGATGATCTTGTTGTTGTTGATGAATACTTTGCTGAAGAAGTTGATGAAGTTGTAGAAAAGATGATAGAAGAAGAGAAAGAACAAGATGAGGAGAAGATGACAGAAAAACAAGAGGAGAAGCTAGAAGAAAAGAAAGAAGAAGAAAGTGACGAGGAGAAGCTGGAAGAGAAGAAAAATGAAGAAAATGAAGCAAGTGGAGAAGAAGACAAAGAACAACAAGAGGAGAAGATAATAGAGGATGAAGAAAAGGAAAAATTGGAAGAAGAAAGCTTGGCCACTGATGTGACAGAAGTGGAAAAAGAAGTTGATGTGATGGATATTGTGATGGAGATTAATGTTGATGTTGGTGGTGATGAGTAAGACATTTGTGGTTATTGGTGATTTAAGACAGTTTTTGAAATAGTTGACTTTTGAAGACAATTGGTTTTTGTGATAGTTGGGGTTTTTCTATTTGAAGACAATTGATTTTTGTGATAGTTGGGTTTTCCTGGTTTGAAGACAATTGGTTTTTTTGAGATAGTTAGTTTTTTAAGACAAATAGTTTTTGAAATAGTTGATTTTTAAGAACATGGTTAAAGTGATTTGTTGTTTTTGACGACAAAAATGTACATCTGACAGTTTAACATGTTTTATTATGAAGGGTTTTTAGATTTCTTATTAATCTATATCTTAATAGTATGTAATTTTTGCTATCACTGCTGATCGATCTATTTAGTAGTCAATTATTGACAATAAACGTGTATGTCTAATACTACAGATTGTTATCACTGTTGATCTTTAACATTATCGATCAAAAATAAAAGATATAAGAGCGTGATAAATAGAGAGAAATACTTTATTTATTCAACACTACATTCATGTTACACATTTGTTACACATTTCCAAAAAGCAAACACCAAATATAAACCACACAATATAGTTTTTAGGCGTTTTTCTTTTTCTTCTGACAAATCAACTTTTCTTTTAGTTGATCTCTATCTATTTCAGCATCTTTTAGCAACACTTTCAAGGGATTTCTCTGCTCTTTGGCTTATTTTAAGAAAGTCATTAGCAGATTCCTATTTTCTTCGGATTCCCGTAGTATTTTTAATATTTCAAATTTGACAACATGTTGAAAATTTGATGGGCTACTCGTTGATGATTCGTTTTCAAGCCACCTAAAAAAAGAGCATATGCCAACTGCACAATTAAAAAATTATCGAACTGGATTTGTATCGGTGTGTGACGTCCTCAACGTAGTTGGATTACCCCAGTGACAATTGTAAGACTTTTTTTACATTAGATGTTTGAGATGCTTGATACATTGTAAAAATGGAGGTGTTTGAGTTGTTTATGAGGGTTTGAGTTGTTTATGAGGGATTGCCTTCCTTTTATACAAAAAAAATAATCAAATGTTACCGTTGAAAAGTAACATTTGAACTTTTATTACCGTTGTGAAATTTGTATATCAAAATATGTACTAGTTGTCAAAATATATAGACCCCTTAAACAATCAATGCATCTCTATGTGTTGGTGTGCGTATGACCAATGAGATTTACACTCTGACATTAGTAAGATATATTCGGGTTTATATCTATGTTAAAGCATTGTTGATACAACACCTACTAGAATATGACACTCATATATAGACCAAAACTAGTAGAATTTAAAAAAGACAACAATTAATTAATAATAAATTATGTTTTTGAAATTTATCCAATTAAATAAGTTTAAACAAGTCATATGATAATGTAAGAGTCCACATAAATTGGGTATGGTGATTAGAGATATATGAGGAAGACTTGTGGTTATACAATCAACATCCTTAGAACAATATTTGAGAAAGCATAAGTATATTGTATCATTCTCTTTGTCCTTCAACTTCTCAAAGAAGAATGTCCAAGATGCGTCATTCTCTTTATCCATGACACAAAAGGCAATTGGATGAACATGATTCTCCGTATCTTATGCAACAGCGCTCTACAACACGCCATCGTATTTACCATGTAAATGAGTTCCATCAACCGCAATTACCTTTCTCATGTGGGCAAATCCTTTAATGCAAGCACCGAAGGCCAAGAAATAATGCATGAACCTATGACTATCCTTGTTTACCATGATACAATAGCTAGAACCAACATTAAGTGTCTCGAGCATGTAGGAAAAAGCCGGTAAGCATGAATATCCGTTCTCCGCTGTCCCTCAGACCATTTCCTTGGCAACCACACCACCATTCCAACATTTCCAATAGCTTGGACTACAATGAAAAGAATTAAAACATAGCTCTTTGAATCTCTTTAACATTTGGACCCTTGCCATCACGATACATATTTTCACAAAGTGAAGCAATGACTTTGATTGAAATTTTCTATGGCTACTGTTGGCATGTTCAACGCCACAACTTTGTTCGCCAATGTACTTGTAGATACGAAATCTGTCCGAACACTCATATTTCCTCGCTCGCAACATCCATGCACAATTGCGAGATACACATTTCACCTTTAAGTATTTAGTACAACTCTTCACAGTAGCAAAATCAAAAGACTTTTTTGCTGCCACTTCGGCTAATAACAATTGCAACTCATTCTTGTTACTGAAAGTTTGGTTTATGCATAAATTAGTTCCATCAAAGAAGGAATGGTTGGATTGTGATCCCAAATCCTATTCTCCCTGCATTTCTTCACAACATTCGAGTTCGGGATCTTCTGCATCTACTGGCTGATTTTCCACATTAGTTGGATCATCATGTATATTCATTGAAGATCACCAAGCTCTCATTTGAATTATCACCCTAGCTCTCCTTTGAATGATCACCCAATCTTTCATTTCCAATCGAATCATTGTCGCCATTAACTGAATTCGTTGGTTCAATTGGAGGTCTCGCATTGACGTTTATCCTCAATGTAGGCCTAGAGCCATCAATACCAATATCTAACATGTACAAGATCACGTGCCTATCATTTTTTATGAATGTGGGATGTATTTTTCTCCTCCCATTCATTTGATAGCTAATCACTAAGTCATTTGGTTCGTAAGTTAACTCACCGGCCTCAATTACGCTTGCAATCATATCGTCATATAAACCATTGCAGCACAACGCAATGGGCACTGTCGTCTTACTAAAAGATTTCCAATTCCAACTTTTGGGAGTCTCCTCCCATACTCCCATATAATCACCACCAGCAACAACAAATTCAGCTACTGCCATTACAGATTACAAAGATGGATACTAGATTACAGTATCACTCATTAACGATCAATGAAGTACGACATCCGTACAAAAACGCGACTAAATAAGATTGTGGTTCAAAATTCAGCTCCTGCAATGGCGAAACATATTTTTAATGCTTTTAAACTACTAAAATGTATCTATAATGAGTTATCAAGTGATTATTATGGAAGATTTCTCAAATTTCTAAAATGGCGGGAAACTAATTTTGAAGCTTGGTTTTTGAAAGAAAATGAAGTAAACATGAAAATGGAGTAGGAGATGATGATGATTTTACATTGGAAATGGATATTATCGCCGGAAAACTCGCCGGAATTGAAAAATTGACAGTAGCAAAAACGAGCTTGTCACGACCCAAGCCTAGGGCCTAGACGTGACCGGCGAATGGGGAACCCGAAGGAACCCCAAACAAGACTCATAGCGTATCATTACACATCCTTGGTCGCGGAAGCAATTAAAATGACCATAAGCGATAAGCATAATCAAGGGGGAAATCGAGACTAAGAGAGCAAGAGAAACAAAAAGGAATGATACGTAAATACCATAGATGAGTCAAGCTCAAGCATAATACACAACTTGTCCAACACCACCTCTAAACATGGGTACTTAGCGGGGCCAAGACAAACTACTGGGCTCACCCTCATAGTCAAAACATAACTAAAAGGAAAAAGTACTTATACATAGCAAAGATCATAAGCAACGTCCCCGGAATGGAGGACTTACCAATAACCTCGATAGAAAATCGTATTAGCCACGCGGAGGAGGATGGTTAAGCGGTGCTCCGGTCCCTACATAGTGACATCATGTAGGCATAGAGTATGCATTAGTACGTTTGAATGTACTAAGTATATGGGATGCAATGCAATGCTACAATAGATGGACATCATAGGAAAAATGCATAATCATACCCGATAGATAACATATTAATGAAATGAAATATATAATGATGCTTACATAAAATCATATTTAGTGGGACGTAGTACATGTGTGGCGAGTGACCATCAATATAGTATTTCCAAGGCCTACCACCCCCTTGGAGAGGCGAAAGAGGTACAAACCCCTCAATTTGGTTACCCGGGCCTACCACCCCAAGCTAGGGACCAACGTACAAACCCTTCGATGTGGTTATACGGGCCTACTACCCTCTGTACTAGGCAACCAAGGTCCCAACCTTTCGTTACGGTTACCCGGGCCTACAACCCCCCGAGCTAGGCT